>NW_027041903.1:7500-10000 GCF_035048745.1 Mucor velutinosus | reverse complement strand
GATAAAACTAGAGTATGTATAATTGACAACAGCACAATAGACGTAGAACACAATGCTAACGCGTATTATATAGTGATTGCACTTGTGAAGGTCCTGGTTTGGGTTCTATATCTGGCCTACTGCTACGCGCTTTGTGGTGGTCGCTTCGATGGTCTTATCCTGGTGCTTGCGTATCCCTTGGTCTGTTCTCTTTGGTGAATGCTGGTTTTCAAGTCTATCTCTGGCTATGGTACGTGGTAAGTAGCTTTTTTTCCTCTGGTTGCAATGATATAAAACGTCTTTGAACGTTTGTGTTATTATTATTGCTTCCTTCCTCATGATAATGCATTTTATCATGATGTTTGTTTTGTTGCGTTCTATTTGTTACGTTTTCTTTCTCTTTTGTTGGCTGTGATATGATCAGCTCAACAAGTACTTGTTGCCTACATATTACTATACCCCTATAGTAGTATGTTCTTTTCTTTCTTTTATTATTATTATGTTTCTTTGAAGCATACCTTTTTATGTTGTGTGGATGTGCCTATCGCTGAAGCTCAACAAGACTCTAACCGAGGCTAGGAGGTGGATAGGCTGCCTCCACTTAGTTACCACTACTTACTTCAGTGATGATTGAGAGTCTCAACGCCAGAATCTAAAGCTAGCAGGTGTGGTAAGGCATGCTCTAGCACCTGGGGGAGATTTGATGATAGCAGCGGCTATATTGTTATTATGTCGGCACTTAAAATTTTGCCTCACATCAAAACAGAGGGAAACCCTCGCAAAATTTTTTTTAGGTCAGCGGAGTTTTCAAGCAATCTGATTGGTTAAGAGGTTGAAACAACGAAGATCTACAACTAGTTGATCTCCTATTAATTTGTCATTTAAAACTGTTTCGTTTTTGTAATAAAAGGGTATCCAAACAAACTATTTTGTATTAAATGATAAAATAAGATGCAGTTATTTGATTTGGCATCCATTACACATTCTTATGAGATAGATATTTATTAAATTTACTATGTGAAAATGCTTAATATTAAGTATTACTTGAATACAATGTTATTTACGTTGTTATTACAACAGTATTTATTAAGAGTAATTGCAGAGTATTTATACGTTTGCAACTAGCTTGTAGGATTAGTGATGATAGAGAGCAATAGATGCTGCTATTGCGATATCTGGCAAATGTTGTTGACGTTTGATTTAAAGTGGTAATCAATGCAAGAGCACTGGCCATAAGGGTCGATTTGAGTAACCTTGATGGTTTAAAGTGTGATGTTTGTTATTGAAGTATGGAACCCTTTATCTGGGATATTGTGCAACTATGGCAGCAGGGCATAGTTGTCATATTTGAATATTCCTGTTATTGATTTGATTTTATTTGAATAAAGATACCATCACCTATTACGACCATCATGGGTGTGATTGAATACATTGTGATCAGGAGTGATTCATTCACACGATGTGCGAGATAAGCGTGCATCTTTACTTTAGTATGTTTAAATGGTTGTTGATGTACATTTGAGCGCTTTATTAATAGATTCAAATAGCATGAATTTGAATGAGTGCTATTTGATGAATTTTGGTTTTCAATCAAAGTGCGTTTGGGTGGCTGTTTTATTACAGGTCCAATGCTGTTGAATTACGTGAGTAAAGTTAATCTCCCAGACATTATCTGCAGGCTAAACACACCTTCCAGGCATTATTTGCAGGCATGGCACACCTTCTAAGAATTTTTCTATATTATACGCGGCATACTGCAGGTAAATCCACTATCATATAGTGTTTTGAGTATAGCACTTATTCATTGTAATGCTTTAAACTATAAGCTACGGCCATACAATGTTGAAAGCACCGGATCCCGTCCGATCTCCGCAGTTAAGCAACATCTGGACCAGTCAGTACTATGGTGGGGGACCACATGGGAATACTGGTTGCTGTAGTTTTTGCACTTTTTTTTTGTCAAATTTTTAAAAATGATTATCAAAAATCTATGTAAAAGATGTGTTTCAAGCATTAACTGCTGCAAATCTGCCTTTTTTTTAGTCTATTCAGACAATTGTGTATAATGGACATGTATAAAATAATTCTTGAATGGGTATAAAAGGCATTTTGGTCAGCCAGCAGCGCTAAAATAAATTCAAATCCAACTTATTTTTTTTTAATCAAGATTGACCAGATTTCGTCCTTTTTCGACTTCTTTAAACTATTTTGCAGGTTTCGACTATGTAAGTTGTGATGATCAGCCCCTACTTCCTAAAACATTTCTGAAGTACTTTTTAAGGCGCTTCCAATGGTGCCAAAAAAAAAATAGGTGTTCTGACTGAGCTAATTGAGCTATTTTAAAAAATACAAAATGAGGTTCTTGGCCGAAATGTCAAAATCCTGCATATGAAAACCTCATAAAAGTAGTTTCAGTAGTTGCTTTGGGTTGAGAGGAACATTTTGATTCAATATATACCATAGTAAAAGTCTTCGTTTTCAAGGTGAAAAATGCGATTGTTTGATTTTCGATGAAGATCAT
>NW_027041902.1:0-243227 GCF_035048745.1 Mucor velutinosus | reverse complement strand
GTATCTGATCCTGCAAACTTTCGTCCAATTTCGCTTACTTCGGTGATGCGTAAATTGTTCGAATTCTCTCTGATGCCTGCTCTTGATGAACATTCGCCTGCATTGATGTTGCTCAAGGTGCTTTCGCCCACAGCGTAGTCCCTCTGGATCAAGCCCTCTGTTTACTGACTTGATGCACGACTACTTCCTCACCCACCACCACTACCCTGTGGTTGCTTTCCAGACATCAAATCAGCGTATGATACCGTTGGATCGTCGGTGATTTGGGATGCTCTCTCTCGTTCCTCTCTGCCTCGTTTCAGTTCTCAGTTTGCTCATCCACATGTTCGATGATGTACTCGTGTCTGTGTTGATTGCAAATCACACCTCTGTTCCCTTTTCGCCTGCTACTGGCGTATTGCAGGGTTCAGTGCTCAGCCCTCACTTGTACTCTCTGTACATCAACTCTCTCTGCCTGCTGTTCTTCGTTCTGCTGTCAGTCGCGGTACTATGGTCATCCCCAACCTGGGATGGACTAGTGTTTGCGTGAATAGCCTGCTCTTTTGCTGATGATGTGGCATATTTTGGCTCTCGTACTGATGTGCAACCATGTTGGATATCGCTTCAGATCACTCGTTCTCTCTTGGCTACAGGTGGAACCATCAAAATGTGCTTTACTTTGTGCTCCTTTGCCTCTACTCGTCATCCATTGTCTCTATACGGTGAACTCTTCCTGTGGTAGAGGAATTCACGTATCTTGGTATGCCGTTTAGATATAAGGTCTGTATGCCCCTGGGATTCTCAATCTGCGTGCTTCTGGTGCTATCAAGACAATGGCATTGTTAAATTCGGTTGGTGTCAATCGAAATGGTTTTTCTCTGTGCTTTGTGCTCGTTTTGTATAAAAGCTTTATTCGTCCCAAACTGGAATACGGCTTAGCTATATCTCATCTCTCTTTCCGTGACTTCAAGGCTCTTGATGCTCTGCAAAATCGATTGGTTGGTATGTTTGTTGGTAGTACATGGTACAATGTTGCAAACATTTGACCTGTCTTCCCAGCATGAAGCATCGATATAACGTTCTGACAACACGTTATGCCCTTCGTGCTGATACTCTCCCTGATGATTGCTTGTTGGTTCTGCTTCGTCGTGGTTTACTGTACACTCGTCTAGACAGATTTATCTGTCAAAACCCGTTTGTATCTAACACTGCCTGATCCGCCGCCATTCACCACTGCTGGTCTTACTGAAGTCTTTGATTCGTATTGGCAAGATCAAGTAGATCGTCAACTTGCTGCTGCTGCTGTTTCTGGTGCTCAGACCTCCTTCGTGCTTGTCGTCCGTCTGTCTCTCGTCCAGATCCCATCCTGTATCTGCCTATTGGTCGATCTGCTCGTAGTCGTCTTGTGCGGTGGCGTCTTGGACGTTTCACCAATATGCGTGAAGAATGTCCGTGCACTACCGGTGAGTTTATCTCCCGAGATCACTTTCTGACATGTCGTGCTCTGGATCGTACCTTTTTTGATGCTTTGCCACCTGCTCCACCTGGTGTACATCGCATTGACCATGCTCTGAACTGTCTTCCAGACAAAGCTTCAGCTGGTCCACCGTACTTTTGGTCTGCTTTGCTCTTTTGTTGCATGCCATTGATTGCCTTGTGCATCCTCTGGCTGTGATCCCACCAGATCCAGATCCTGGATCGCTCTGGTTTTCTGCTCATTGATGAACGTTTGTTGTTTTTGCTTTCTCGGTGCGATGCCACGGTGGTAAGTAATTATCAAAGTTCCCATCCGTTGGTCATTCCTCCAGATCAAATCAACAATACCAGTACTCATGCCGATCCTCTGCAACTACCACACTTTCCTTTTTCCCTTTTTCTTCGTTAGTGTCCTCATAAGGGTTTTTTGTACCTGCTACTCTTTTGTTTCTAGAATTCTAGGCTAATGCTCCCATCGAGTGCCCATTGAATTCATGTATATAATAAAAAATCAACGTTAAACTGAGCTACATCCCCAACCAATTTTTTTAATACATTGAAGCCCAGTAATATTGAAAAAATTGACCCAACTCTACAATTCCATACAATACATAGCAAGAACATCATTCCAGACGACACCAAAGTAAACCAGGCATTAAGCTCTGCGTCCTCTCTTTCTCCAGGTCAAAAACGGCCAAGTTCCTCAAGATCTCCACCTTTTTTCGCTGTTAGATTTCACTCAAACAGTTGAAAACAAAGAAAATGACACCCACTCCAACCTCTCATCAGCACCACCATCCACAAACATCAGTTGATATCATCAACATTTCTACTGATTTTGGACCAACAACTCCTCCATCTGCCTCTCCAGCGAGTGAACAGCAACTTTCAACCTTTATGATTGAGGTTCGAAATCGCTTAGCTCGTCTGGAAACCGCCCATGTAGAAATTGAGCGGTTTAAAAAACAGCCCTGGCAGAGTCTGAAGCTGCTCGTCACACTCTCGAAGCCAAACTTGCAGCTGCTACTGGTACTACAACTAGCCTGGCTCCCAAACCATCATCATCCCACCCACCTCCTGCCACTACTACCACCACAACAGCACCAGCATCAACTACATGCACCAATGCTACCTCTGCCACCTCTTCGTCTCCAGGAAATCAACCATCTTTTGCTGCCGTCGTTGCATCTAATACAGGTGCAAAGCGTAAGAAGAAGCCTGCTGCTCGTCCTCCTCCTCCATCTGCCACCAAGGCATCCGCTACTCTTGCTCGTCTTTTTGCTCCTCAAAGTGATACACCATCTGGTTATCAATTTGTGTACTATGCTACTCCTGTCCGCCGTCGTCTTTCTGAGCTGCGTCGCCTTGTTCAAGGCGTAGGATTGAATAACTCTCGTGTGCTGGATATTCAATATCCTGTACAGAATGTGATTTCTTTCCTTGTTCATAATGACTATGTTCTCACCCTCACCAAAGCCATGCATCTCCATGGTCGTGGCTCTTCTCCGTTGATTGACTTTGATCCATGTGATCCAGTCAATCTCAAAGATCCCAAATTTGCTTCTCTCTCTCGTGATCTGCGTGTCCAAAAGGCCATTGAGGTCGAAAACCTTCGCTGTCTTCGTTCTCTGTCTTTTGTCCGTCGTTCTGTCCGTGTTTCTGTTGCTCGTTCTTTTCTTTTGTATGATCGCATCAACCAAGCCCAATTTGATGCCATTTTGAAAGAAGAAATGCTTGCTCGTTCCTCCTCCTCTGCTGCTGCTAAACCACCATCTCGATCCTCTGATCAAGAGCGTTTAGCCAAGAAAACAACGTTTGAGTTATCTTGGCTACCTCTTGCATCACGATGCTGAAACTGCCTCTCTTTTGGCTTATGCTGTCTCCCCAACTCTCTCTGCTACCAAGGATCTTGAAATGTCAGAGCCTTCTGATAACTGATTGACACCTTGTTGTTAAAATCGTTTTGCTCTCTCATTCCCACTCTCATTGTTTCTGTTTCTGCTGCCTTTGTGGTAGTGTCCGTATTCACTTTGTCCTCCTTCTCTGCTTCTTTCTCGTTTGGTCTTTGTCTCTCTGCTCATTTTGCTATATGCAAATGCCTCGTTTTCTCTTTTTTTCTTGCTTTTTTTGTGCCACTGAGGTCTGTGGGTTTATTTTGTCTGTGCTGCTGTCTGAACATCGAGGTATCCTCAATTGCATGTCTCATACACCATAGCTTCTTATTCTCTACCCTTTTATCTCACTTGTTTTACTCCTTTTTCCTGCCTGTACTTCTTTTTTACCAGTTTAATTTTTAGTTTAGGACCTTTTTTCCCTTTTCTGGACACTTGCATGTTGTTCCTGCATGGAGATCAAACTATCAATTTAAGCTTTTTTGCTGTACGTCGCTTCTCAGGACTTGCAACTAATGATCCAAAGATCGCATGCATATAAGTCTATATTTTTTACATTGCTAATTCATTGTAATCAATAAACAACCATAAATTTTCGCCTGAGCTACATCCCCATGGATGCTTGAATGGCTCACTTGGTTAGAGCTTCATGCGGAAGCAGTGAGTATGCCGAGAGGTCGTGGGTTCGAATCCCACCTTCGCATCCATATTTTCCGCCTTTCTAACCTGGCATGTTACTCGGTATTTGTGCTTGCACGTTTAGGTGTGCTGCGGTGCGTCTGGCCGGTTTCTACCTTGAGTCCTGTTCGTCTCCCCCGTCTTGCGGCGCGGCCATTGCTATTCCTCCCTCTGTTTCTCCTCCTCTCTGGTGGGTTTTGATGCCGTTTACTTTATTGGTCCCCTCCCTTTTAGCAGCTCCCCTAACCTTTAATTTAAACATGCTTTTCCCCGCCGAATCACTGTTAGTCTTGCAATATATGATCATACCGATTCCGCAGTTGACTACATTTGTAAATAAATAAAAACCAATATTAAACTGAGCTACATCCCCATGGATGCTTGAATGGCTCACTTGGTTAGAGCTTCATGCGGAAGCAGTGAGTATGCCGAGAGGTCGTGGGTTCGAATCCCACCTTCGCATCCATATTTTCCGCCTTTCTAACCTGGCATGTTACTCGGTATTTGTGCTTGCACGTTTAGGTGTGCTGCGGTGCGTCTGGCCGGTTTCTACCTTGAGTCCTGTTCGTCTCCCCCGTCTTGCGGCGCGGCCATTGCTATTCCTCCCTCTGTTTCTCCTCCTCTCTGGTGGGTTTTGATGCCGTTTACTTTATTGGTCCCCTCCCTTTTAGCAGCTCCCCTAACCTTTAATTTAAACATGCTTTTCCCCGCCGAATCACTGTTAGTCTTGCAATATATGATCATACCGATTCCGCAGTTGACTACATTTGTAAATAAATAAAAACCAATATTAAACTGAGCTACATCCCCATGGATGCTTGAATGGCTCACTTGGTTAGAGCTTCATGCGGAAGCAGTGAGTATGCCGAGAGGTCGTGGGTTCGAATCCCACCTTCGCATCCATATTTTCCGCCTTTCTAACCTGGCATGTTACTCGGTATTTGTGCTTGCACGTTTAGGTGTGCTGCGGTGCGTCTGGCCGGTTTCTACCTTGAGTCCTGTTCGTCTCCCCCGTCTTGCGGCGCGGCCATTGCTATTCCTCCCTCTGTTTCTCCTCTTCTCTGGTGGGTTTTGATGCCGTTTTCAATACTGGTCCCCTCCCGTTAGCAGCTCCCCTCAACCTTTAATTTAAACATGCTTTTTCCCGCCGAATCACTGTTAGTCTTGCAATATATGATCATACCGATTCCGCAGTTGACTACATTTGTAAATAAATAAAAACCAATATTAAACTGAGCTACATCCCCATCTCTTTCCGTTTTTCATCACTTTTTGCCACCTTCCCCCGGTAAAAAGTATTTCCTCACTATAAAAGCGGTTTATCTCGACAACAAACACTCCAACTAGCCTTCAGTTGTACCAGTTTACTTGCATTTAGTCAACGTACATTGTGTTATAACTTCCAGTTTGTTGGACATCTTTTTCATATTTTATTGAATCTCCAAAGTTTGATAGAATATTTTCAGCCATGCTCAACAATAATCAGCAATTTATGGATTTGAATCAGCTCATCCAAACTGTTCAACAACAACAGCAACAACTGGTCTCTCTCACCGAGCGAGTACAGCAACATGACAATCTCCTTGCTCGCCTGGACCTTTTGGAAAAGGAAAATGGAGAATTGAAAAATCAGTTACAGGCCAAGGACCTTGCAATTGAAAAATTACAGGGCCAACTCTCATCCCGCCGCACCAATCAAGGTGCTCAATCCAGCTCTCAGGTAACACCAACCCAAGAGCTTGTTACTATTCACCAACCCGATGCTACTCAAGGTAGCTACGCATCTGCTGCCCGTAAAGGTGCCCAACATCGTGACCCTGCCCGTACTACCAAGCGACGTCTTGCTGCAGGTCGTATGTTCCAAACCGCCACCACCAAAGGTCAACAAGGATACCAGTATGTGTATCTAGGCCGCTCTGGTAAAATCCTGCGCTCTGAGGTTCGTTACCAACTTCGCCGAGCTGGTATTGATACTGGCCGTGTGTTAGACATCTGTTTCCCTGCCACTGGCGTCATTGGCATCTTGCTCCACATCCAATATGTAGAGGAGTTTCTCGCCTGTATGCGCAAATGTGAAGCTGATCACATTGAAAACTTTCAACCCTTGGATCCCAACAACATTGCTGATCCCAAATATGCTGATCTTGCCATTGAAGAGCGTGAGCAATTGATCTATGAATTCACCAACACCCGTGCTCTGCAAACCCTCTCTTTCCTTCGTCCACTCAACGTTAGTGGCGTTGGCAAATACTTTGTCTCTGCTGGCTGGATCTCTCAAGAAGAGCTAGATATAGCCGTCTCTGAAGCTATCGGTCGTCTTGCCGAGAAGGAGCCCAAAAAGGCTAAATTCTTGTTCAAGCGTCAAAAGGAAGATCATGACAGCAATGGCTCTGCTATGGAACTCTAATGAGTAACATAGCTACTAGTCATACTCCCAATAACAACCCAGTCCACTCCTTTCAAGTCTCTCTCTCCCTTTGGAATGCCAATGGTCTACGTCAATCAACAGTACATGATGTTCTCCATCATGTTCAGAACACTCATGTACTGCTTGTCACTGAAACCTGGCTAACCTCTGGTTCTTTCCCTACTAACTGGTCTCAATTCCACCTCTATGGCTCTAAAGTACCTGGTGCATTTAACCGTGGTTCTGGTGGCATTACTGCCTTTGTCTCTCCTTCCTGTCCTTTCTCTGTCTCTCAACTTCCATCTTACAATGCACACACTTTGTCCCTTAAGGTTGGCACCCTTACGGTTCATTGTGTGTATCTGCCTCCACCCTTATCCTCGGATAAGGTGCTCTCGCTTCTTCGCTCGTTACCCGTAACCAGTGATACCATCCTTTGTGGTGATTTCAATGCTCGCTTTGGATCTCTACTGGGTGATACTAATGCTAATCCTCGTGGTACCTCACTACTGCCATGGCTGGAGGAGTCCTCTTTTTCCATTCTCAATGAGTCTTTAGCATTTGGTACACCCACATTCACAACTTTTCGACGTCAACAAGAGGTTCATAGCATCATTGATCTGTTTCTTACAAACATTGGCGAGGCTGCTCTGTTACATCCTCAACTGGTGGTTGAATCTGATCTGTCTCTTGGCTCTGATCATCGGCTGATGGTACTTACTTTCGAGTATGTGCCCCCTCCCGATGATACTCTTGGTTCTGGTAGCTCTGGTGGTTTGGCCCCTAGACGGCAATGGAAGCTCTCGAAATTGAGGAAAAAGCGGCCTTTGGGCTTGCTTCGTGAATCCTTTCGAACTTCTGTTGCTCCTTTGGTTGGTTCTCTCTCTGGTTTGGTGTCTGCTCCCCCTGGTGTTTGTCCAGATATTGATGCAATCAACGATTCTTTGAATCAATGTTTGTATGAATCTCTGGATAGCTCAATTGGTGTGAAATCTGGTCGTCCTGGCCACTGGAAAAAGTACTGGACACAGGAAATTGAGGATGCTGCTCGTGAAAGAGATACTATGTATAGTAGATGGAGGTGGGCAAGTCGTTTTGCCAAAGTCGAAACATGGAATCTCTATCAAGCTGCTCACAGGCGTTTTCGTTCTCTTGTACAAGCTGCTAAGCGTCGATCGTGGAATCAGTTTTGCTCTGATTTGGAAAAGGATTTTTCGAAAGCTACTGCTGCAATCAAGCGCATTAAAAGAAACAAGGAATGCTCTGCAACGTACAGTCATCCAGACGGTCCAACTGCCTCTGTCAACACAATGGCGTCCCATCTTGCCTCTGTCTATGATGGCTCCCTGTTGAATAATGCGTCTCGCCTTGCTGCTCCGTCCAATTTCTCTGATTTGCCTTATGATGTGTCCACCGCTGATTTGGGTCTATTTGATGCTGATACACTTGTCTCCCTCATTAAGCGTTTGCCAAATGGGAAAGCTCCTGGTCCTGATCATTTGAAAGCTGAAATGCTGAAGGCTCTAGCATCTGACATTGCACCCGTATTGTCTCTGCTCTTTACACTCTGCTCTCAGTGGTCGTATACACCAGCCCTATGGCGACATGCTCAAGTCTTTCCCATTTACAAGAAAGGTGATGTATCTGATCCTGCAAACTTTCGTCCAATTTCGCTTACTTCGGTGATGCGTAAATTGTTCGAATTCTCTCTGATGCCTGCTCTTGATGAACATTCGCCTGCACTTGATGTTGCTCAAGGTGGCTTTCGCCCACAGCGTAGTCCTCTGGATCAAGCCCTCTGTTTACATGACTTGATGCACGACTACTTCCTCACCCACCACCACTACCCTGTGGTTGCTTTCCTAGACATCAAATCAGCGTATGATACCGTGGATCGTCGAGTGATTTGGGATGCTCTCTCTCGTTCCTCTCTGCCTCGTTCAGTTCTCAGTTTGCTCATCCACATGTTCGATGATGTACTCGTGTCTGTGTTGATTGCAAATCACACCTCTGTTCCCTTTTCGCCTGCTACTGGCGTATTGCAGGGTTCAGTGCTCAGCCCTCACTTGTACTCTCTGTACATCAACTCTCTGCCTGCTGTTCTTCGTTCTGCTGTCAGTCGCGGTACTATGGTATCACCACCTGGGATGCCTAGTGTTTGCGTGAATAGCCTGCTCTTTGCTGATGATGTGGCCATATTTGGCTCTCGTACTGATGTGCAAACCATGTTGGATATCGCTTCAGATCACTCGTTCTCTCTTGGCTACAGGTGGAAACCATCAAAATGTGCTTTACTTTGTGCTCCTATTGCCTCTACTCGTCATCCATTGTCTCTATACGGTGAACCTCTTCCTGTGGTAGAGGAATTCACGTATCTTGGTATGCCGTTTAGATATAAAGGTCTGTATGCCCCTGGGATTCTCAATCTGCGTGCTTCTGGTGCTATCAAGACAATGGCATTGTTAAATTCGGTTGGTGTCAATCGAAATGGTTTTTCTCTGTTGCTTTGTGCTCGTTTGTATAAAAGCTTTATTCGTCCCAAACTGGAATACGGCTTAGCTATATCTCATCTCTCTTTCCGTGACTTCAAGGCTCTTGATGCTCTGCAAAATCGATTGGTTGGTATGTTTGTTGGTAGTACATGGTACAATGTTGCCAAACATTTGACCTGTCTTCCCAGCATGAAGCATCGATATAACGTTCTGACAACACGTTATGCCCTTCGTGCTGATACTCTCCCTGATGATTGCTTGTTGGTTCTGCTTCGTCGTGGTTTACTGTACACTCGTCTAGACAGATTTATCTGTCAAAACCCGTTGTATCTAACACTGCCTGATCCGCCGCCATTCACCACTGCTGGTCTTACTGAAGTCTTTGATTCGTATTGGCAAGATCAAGTAGATCGTCAACTTGCTGCTGCTGCTGTTTCTGGTGCTCAGACTCTCCTTCGTGCTTGTCGTCCGTCTGTCTCTCGTCCAGATCCCATCCTGTATCTGCCTATTGGTCGATCTGCTCGTAGTCGTCTTGTGCGGTGGCGTCTTGGACGTTTCACCAATATGCGTGAAGAATGTCCGTGCACTACCGGTGAGTTTATCTCCCGAGATCACTTTCTGACATGTCGTGCTCTGGATCGTACCTTTTTTGATGCTTTGCCACCTGCTCCACCTGGTGTACATCGCATTGACCATGCTCTGAACTGTCTTCCAGACAAAGCTTCAGCTGGTCCACCGTACTTTTGGTCTGCTTTGCTCCTTTTGTTGCATGCCATTGATTGCCTTGTGCATCCTCTGGCTGTGATCCCACCAGATCCAGATCCTGGATCGCTCTGGTTTTCTGCTCATTGATGAACGTTTGTTGTTTTTGCTTTCTCGGTGCGATGCCACGGTGGTAAGTAATTATCAAAGTTCCCATCCGTTGGTCATTCCTCCAGATCAAATCAACAATACCAGTACTCATGCCGATCCTCTGCAACTACCACACTTTCCTTTTTCCCTTTTTCTTCGTTAGTGTCCTCATAAGGGTTTTTTGTACCTGCTACTCTTTTGTTTCTAGAATTCTAGGCTAATGCTCCCATCGAGTGCCCATTGAATTCATGTATATAATAAAAATCAACGTTAAACTGAGCTACATCCCCAACCAATTTTTTTAATACATTGAAGCCCAGTAATATTGAAAAAATTGACCCAACTCTACAATTCCATACAATACATAGCAAGAACATCATTCCAGACGACACCAAAGTAAACCAGGCATTAAGCTCTGCGTCCTCTCTTTCTCCAGGTCAAAAACGGCCAAGTTCCTCAAGATCTCCACCTTTTTTCGCTGTAGATTTCACTCAACAGTTGAAAACAAAGAAAATGACACCCACTCCAACCTCTCATCAGCACCACCATCCACAAACATCAGTTGATATCATCAACATTTCTACTGATTTTGGACCAACAACTCCTCCATCTGCCTCTCCAGCGAGTGAACAGCAACTTTCAACCTTTATGATTGAGGTTCGAAATCGCTTAGCTCGTCTGGAAACCGCCCATGTAGAAATTGAGCGGTTAAAAACAGCCCTGGCAGAGTCTGAAGCTGCTCGTCACACTCTCGAAGCCAAACTTGCAGCTGCTACTGGTACTACAACTAGCCTGGCTCCCAAACCATCATCATCCCACCCACCTCCTGCCACTACTACCACCACAACAGCACCAGCATCAACTACATGCACCAATGCTACCTCTGCCACCTCTTCGTCTCCAGGAAATCAACCATCTTTTGCTGCCGTCGTTGCATCTAATACAGGTGCAAAGCGTAAGAAGAAGCCTGCTGCTCGTCCTCCTCCTCCATCTGCCACCAAGGCATCCGCTACTCTTGCTCGTCTTTTTGCTCCTCAAAGTGATACACCATCTGGTTATCAATTTGTGTACTATGCTACTCCTGTCCGCCGTCGTCTTTCTGAGCTGCGTCGCCTTGTTCAAGGCGTAGGATTGAATAACTCTCGTGTGCTGGATATTCAATATCCTGTACAGAATGTGATTTCTTTCCTTGTTCATAATGACTATGTTCTCACCCTCACCAAAGCCATGCATCTCCATGGTCGTGGCTCTTCTCCGTTGATTGACTTTGATCCATGTGATCCAGTCAATCTCAAGGATCCCAAATTTGCTTCTCTCTCTCGTGATCTGCGTGTCCAAAAGGCCATTGAGATCGAAAACCTTCGCTGCCTCCGTTCGCTGTCTTTTGTCCGTCGCTCTGTCCGTATTTCTGTTGCTCGTTCTTTTCTTTTGTATGATCGCATCAACCAAGCCCAATTTGATGCCATTTTGAAAGAAGAAATGCTTGCTCGTTCCTCCTCCTCTGCTGCTGCTAAACCACCATCCCGATCCTCTGATCAAGAGCGTTTAGCCAAGAAACAACGTTTGAGTTATCTTGGCTACCTCTTGCATCATGATGCTGAAACTGCCTCTCTCTTGGCTTATGCTGTCTCCCCCACTCTCTCTGCTACCAAGGATCTTGAAATGTCAGAGCCTTCTGATAACTGATTGACACCTTGTTGTTAAAATCGTTTTGCTCTCTCATTCCCACTCTCATTGTTTCTGTTTCTGCTGCCTTTGTGGTAGTGTCCGTATTCACTTTGTCCTCCTTCTCTGCTTCTTTCTCGTTTGGTCTTTGTCTCTCTGCTCATTTTGCTATATGCAAATGCCTCGTTTTCTCCTTTTTTTCTTGCTTTTTTTGTGCCACTGAGGTCTGTGGGTTTATTTTGTCTGTGCTGCTGTCTGAACATCGAGGTATCCTCAATTGCATGTCTCATACACCATAGCTTCTTATTCTCTACCCTTTTATCTCACTTGTTTTACTCCTTTTTCCTGCCTGTACTTCTTTTTTACCAGTTTAATTTTTAGTTTAGGACCTTTTTTCCCTTTTCTGGACACTTGCATGTTGTTCCTGCATGGAGATCAAACTATTAATTTAAGCTTTTTTGCTGTACGTCGCTTCTCAGGACTTGCAACTAATGATCCAAAGATCGCATGCATATAAGTCTATATTTTTTACATTGCTAATTCATTGTAATCAATAAACAACCATAAATTTTCGCCTGAGCTACATCCCCACCTTTCTTTCGCTTTTGAAATTTTATATTACGTTCTGCCAAAAATTCAGGTACCACGTGATTAGAAAATTCCAATAAGTGTATCCAAGCAGTAGTAAACAAAGCAGTAATCACCAAACGAGCATACATTAAGTGCCTAGTACTTGAAGTATAACCTGTGAAAACCTCAGCTCGATCGAACAGATATTCATCTTTTTTGAAAAACCCACAAAAAACATCATATTTTTCTTTCGACATCTCAACACCTTTGTATCGATCAACAATGACAATGGACACCGATACACCAGCTACTCTCATGTCGCAGATGGATCTGCAGAGACTAGTATTGACCATGCAACAGGACATCTCTGCCCACAACAGTGCTTTGCAAGAGCTAAATGCCTTGAAAACCACTATTTTGAATCTCCAAAAACAAAATGAATCCCTGACCCAAGAGAATGAGCGTCTGCGTCAGCAACTCAACTCTCAACAAGGTTCCACAACCACTCAAGCGCAACCCAAATCAGGTATTCAACAGCAACCCAAACCTCATTCTTCAGCTACTCAATCCACGCAACAAGCACCCAATGCCACCAAAAAGACTCCCAACAACTCTTGGACCGAAGTAATCAAACGTTCCAAAAAGGTTCGCAACCCTGCCGATGTAACTGACAAACATCGCCAAGCTATTACTCGTGGTTTTAACTTGGCTCCTGAAGGGCCCAAAGGCTACACAACGGTGTACTTTAACCGCTCTCGCCGCTTCACTCGCACTGAAGTCCGCAACAACTTGCATCTGATCAAAGCTGATGCTTCTCGTATCATTGATGTAACGTTCCCTGCTAGAAACATCATTGGCGTCCTAGTCCATTTGCAATACAAGGACAACCTCGTCTCCATTCTCACCAAGAACAACATCAATGTTGTGGAAGGCTTTGATCCTACTGATCCCAAACACCTCGCTGACCCCAAGTTTAAAGAGATGTCCCTCTCTAAGCGTGAGGATGCTGCCTTTGACCTGCAAATCAATCGTTGTGCCAAGTCTCTTGTCTACCTTGCCAATCGTCGTTCTCGTCTTTTTGCTTCTGTTGCTAATCACTTTTTGGAAAATGGTTGGACCACCACTGAATACATTGATTCTGTCGCCCCTGTCAATAACATCTTTGGCTCTTCTGGTTTCAAGAAAAGCTCTGGCTCATCTGATGTTGACATGTCTGATTCCGACGAAGAAGAGTATTAATGATTGAGAGTCCTCTCAGTCATTATACATCCTCCTCGCTCCCTGACCATCCTCTCTCTGCTTCTAATCCGTCCTCATCAATACCAACTATACTCAATAACACTATACCTACTACTCCTCCTCCTCCTACAGCTTTGGCTCCAGTCATTAATAGCGCTTCTCAACTCACTCCACTCACCATTGGCCTCTGGAACGCTCGCGGTCTCAGAGATACCACCATTGATGATGTTCTCCGTTATTGCCAATCCTTCTCTGTGCTGTTCATTACCGAAACATGGCTGAACCGCCATCCCATCCGACTACCCACCAATTGGCAGCAATTCCACTTACCTGGCGTCACTGTCGCAGGCGGTGGTCGTGGCTCTCGTGGCATTACATGCTTAATCAACCCTTCCTGTCCCCTTACAGCATTCCAGACGCCTTTGCCCTCTGCTCTTCAAGAGTTTGCTTTGGGTATTCAACTTGGTCGTGAACTTCGGCTCATTTGTCTGTATATACCACCTGAGCAAGCGGATCTCTATACTGAAAATGTCTCTTCCATCCTGAATGCGATCCCGTTGGATCATGACACAATCATCTGTGGCGATCTGAATGCCCGCATGGGTAGCTTTGTTGGTGACTCCTCTACAAATAACCGTGGTCGTCTACTTCAAGAGTACTGTGCCGATAATCAATTAAACGTTTTGAACTGTCAATTAGCCCACTCTACACCTACCTTTGAGGACCGTCGTAGTGGGCGGAATGTAAGTAGCATTGTCGATTACTACATCTCAAATGTAGAATCACTTTCCTTTGCCTCTCTGGATACCTCATCTCCACCTTCTTCCTCCTCAATTAGTATTTACTCTGACTTGTCTTTGGGATCTGATCATAAACTGATGTCTCTGACGTTTGATTACCACTCAAACGAACCTGCTCTTGCTATGCCTGCTACGCCATCACCATCACCTCGTCTCCTATGGAAGCTCTCACGTCTACAAGAAACGGATGTACGCAATTTGTATGCACAACGCTTTACAGCCCTCTCTCAACCGTTGCTACAACAGCTGATCTCGCTTGTGCGCTCACCACCTGATACACAACCTCCAATCGATACCCTCAACAGTGATCTCACCAATTGTATATATCAGGCACTGGATGAATCCGTTACTCGGCAATCCCAGCGACCCAACTTTTGGAAGAAATTCTGGACCCTCGATCTTCAACGGCTCTGTGATCATCGTGAAGCTCTCTATCGTAAATATCGTCGTTGTCCCGCTTCATTGGACAAGGCATATTGGTGGAATCAACATGTGGAAGCACATCAAAAGTTCAAACAGGCCCTTCGTAGAGCTAAACAGGTTTCGTGGCACGCATTCTGTGAATCTTTATTCAAGCAAGACTTTTCAAAGGCCATGTCAAAAATCAAGTTGATCAAATCCAGACGACAAAGACAATCAGGGTATCTACATGTGGACGGTGCTCAAGCTGGTGCTAATGCTATGCGTGATCACCTTGCTACCATTTATGCTGGATCCAATCTCCCAACAAATCGACCTCCATGCCCTTTTGCTACACATGGTAGACATCTGCCATATGGTGTTCCTCCTCCTCAGTCAGCCTCCCATCTTGGTGGTACTCGTCTGGCAAATGGTGACATCAGTACATTGAATCCGCATGCTTCTCCTTTCATCCCATCATACCTCTCACATAGAACTCTACCACATGATGACTCTGACCCAACACGTCGTGTTGTCTCAGCATCGGTCCACAACGAAGCTTTTGACGAGATTATTAGTATTGACCATATCATTCAGCAGATCAAGTCGTTGCCATACCGTAAAGCACCTGGCCGTGATTCAATTCGTGGTGAAATGCTGAAACCCATTCAGAAACCACTTGCCACTGTTCTGTCATACCTCTTTGCTCTGACCTATCAATGGTCTTACACACCAGCGGATTGGCGTCATGGTAATGTTTGTAGCATCTACAAGAAGGGACCTGTCACGGAGGCATCAAGCTTTCGGCCCATCTCATTGACTAGTACACTGAGAAAACTCTTTGAAATGTGCCTTGCTCCCCTTGTCCTCACCATTTCACCACCATTAGACGTAGCCCAGAATGGTTTCCGATCCGCAAGAAGTGCACTTGATAGTGCTCTTAGTCTCCAAGACTTAATGAAAGACTACCAGAACCAACACTACCACTGGCCAACTGTGTGCTTCCTTGATATCAAGAGTGCCTATGATGTTGTTGATCGCCGTGTGATCTGGAATTCGCTGCTCTCTGCCAATGCTCCAATGCCACTTGTCTCATTGCTCTCCAATTTGTTTGACGATGTTTCTATTTCAGTGCTGAATCAGCAATGCGTGTCCCAAGAACTCTCACTGCATACTGGATTGCTTCAAGGCTCCACCCTTAGTTCCCACTTATTCAGTATCTTTATCAACTCACTGCCAGCTTTGTTGCGTCAAGCTGCATCGTCCTCCACCACTCGTGTCATGTCAACATCACCATCATGTGCTCCCTCTCCTCTTTGGTCCGTCATAACACCCACTCATGCTACTAATATTGCTATTAATGCTTTATTGTATGCTGATGATGTTGCTATTCTAGGTTCTGCTCGTGAAGTAAAACAGATGCTGACACTAGCTGAATCACATTCCCTTGCACTTGGGTATCGCTGGGCTCCTGCCAAATGTGCTATCATCAATCCACCGTCCTCCACCTCATCTACCTTTCTTGACCTGACCTTGTATGGAGAATGTCTTCCTGTTGTCGATGAATTTGTGTATCTCGGTATTCCATTTGACCGCAAGGGCATCTGCACAACATCTATTGTCAAGAAATGTCAGCGTGGTACCATGGCTTCAATGGCTCAGCTTAACTCCATTGGATGCAATCGTTCTGGCTTCCCTCTGCTCTTCTCCACCAAATTGTATGCTTCATTCATCAGACCCAAACTGGAATATGGTATTGGCATTGCCAATATGCGTGTTGCTGATTTCAAGGCTCTTGAAAAGGTCCAAGATACGTGCCTCCGCATGATATTT
Source organism: Mucor velutinosus (assembly GCF_035048745.1). Lineage (NCBI taxonomy): Eukaryota > Fungi > Mucoromycota > Mucoromycetes > Mucorales > Mucoraceae > Mucor > Mucor velutinosus. The sequence goes on along the minus strand of NW_027041902.1, from coordinate 226,945 downwards.
GGTGGCCATCGTGCTGCTTCCACCATGGTGTTTCGACACATGACAAATCTGCCTCTGATGCGACAACGTGCTGCTATACTGGTGACTCAATTCTGCTTGCGTTCACAATTCCTCCCAGAAGATGGCCTGCTGATACTGCTCTCTGATTCTCTACCTGGTTCATCTTTGAAAAGATTAAAAAAGCAACACATGGCTGCCCGCGCGCTTGATGAAGTACCTTTTGCAAATCAACGTCACATGAAACAATGGTTCCTTGCTGAACGCCAACATTGGCACGCTGAGTTCCTGACAAAAACAGACATGGTGCTGATCCGTGCTTGCCGACCCACTATTGGCATTGATCCTGTTATGTATGTACCTGCCAGTCGTCCTTGTCGTAGTCGTCTTATTCGTTATAGAATGGGATGGCTTCCGGGTAAGCCACGACCTTGTGCATGCAATGAAGATCATACATCCCGTCGCCATCTACATGAATGCCCCACTTTGCCACCTACTTTGCTTCTGTCTCTTCCTGTTCCGCCTGCTGACTTCACCGGCACCATCATTGACCATGCTTTGAACTTGATTCCATCCTCCTCATCTCCTTCTAACTGTCCACCCTACACTACGGCCCAGCTGATGTTCTCATGGGAACATCGATGTGCTCATATGAGAATCTATTTGATGTTCTCGAAATGTGAAAAATGCTCTCATATGGGAACATCGGCGTTCCTAAAGATCTATTATAAGTCGGCCGATGTTCTCATGGGAACATCCGAAATGTTCCCATGTGAGCACATCCATATTCTTATATGAGCACATCGATTTTCAAAAATTTGAAAAAAGAATGATCCTAACGGGGTCGAACCCACAACCTATCGGTTGTGGATCTGACGTTCTTTCCACTAAACTACTCGAATATCTTATTGAAATATATTCTTTACTTTAGTAAGTAGTTATTAGGTAATTTTAAATTGCCATTTTCTCGTGCAATTTATAATACGTTTAGTAATTTTATGAATCTTACAGATAATAAAAGTCTCTCTGTTGCCTGCAATATTATAGTTTAGCTATTAAACCATTTTATTCATGTGGAAAACTATATCTTCTCAAATGAGAACATCAGTTGGGCCGTAGTGCCTGGTGGCCTGATCTCTGTACCTTGCTGTGGCATTTTGACCAGCTCTGTAATCCCGATGGCGATTACACAACGGATCCAGTTCCAGGACAAGTGTGGGCTTCCCCGGCCTAACATGCGTCTACTGACATCCTGCTCTGTGGTGAACCGATTGTGATCTGCTTCCTCTGTTTGCCCCTCCACTGCTACACTCTTTTACACACGATGCGAGGGAATTCATGTTGTCTTTGATCTTTCTTATTAGCCATGTGCCTCCCACCCACCACCCAGACAATTCAAATATTGCATAGCTTTCCTGAAATATTTGTCGCTCCCTGAATCTCAGAACCTCGGTTCTGACACTTCCTCACATTCGCCTCCAAAGTGCTAGCAATAATGATCAAAATATCGAATGCATTTAGCCTTTACTTTATTAATTTCTTCTTGCTTTTAATAAACACATACATTTTCGCCTCAGCTACTTCCCCGTTTTCTGCTCATTGATGAACGTTTGTTGCTTTTGCTTTCTCGGTGCGATGCCATGATGGTAAGTAATTATCAAAGTTCCCATCCGTTGGTCATTCCTCCAGATCAAATCAACAATACTAGTATTCATGCCGCTCCTTTGCCACTACCACACTTTCCTTTTTCCCTTTTTCTTAGTTAGTGTCCCCTTAAGGGTTTTTTGTACCTGCTACTCTTTTGTTTCTAGAATTCTAGGCTAATGCTCCCATCGAGTGCCCATTGAATTCATGTATATAATAAAAATCAACTGTTAAGCACAAAGAATAAAAGGATTTTTATTTGTAGCTTGTGTGGAATACATCCACTATGATCTGCATTCCGACAGTTCATCCAGTTACCAGATTTAGATATAAACTGTATGTACACTGGATTAGATGTACGATATCGATTTATACTATAAGAAGATATGGACTTCAGATACGCTAGTACTATAAGATTCATACTATATAAGATATAGGCTATAGATGGCACCACGGACATGGATGGCACTATAGACTTATACTTGTATTCCGACATTGACTACGGATGTTTACCATATCTGGATAGGCACCAAGATTAATGCAATATGAGCTTGTTGCTTCAGATGTGCACTTCATGATCCACGCTATAAGACACATGCTTATATCCGTGATACTAGCTACAGATACTTTATGTACTACAGACTTGTACTATATATGAGACATGCTATAGACATGCATACGATATGCTATAGACATGCCATATATCCAGATACATGCTAAAGATGTATGCTTAGCGATATACACTCAGATAATATGTACTATTAATATAGACTAAGAAGACTGTACCTATCGGATACATGCTACTAGATCGATATTAATTATCCTTATGGAAAGGATAGATCAGGGTACTTCGGATGAGAGTCTAATTATTCATCCAGACAGAGCTAAATCATGATTAGCTTGCTGGAGTTGTCTTTTAGCATGATTAGACATTAGTTGATCTGAGTTGACTTAGTTGTCAATCTAATTAATAGAACTTTTATCCATTGTTATAGTATATAAGAAGGATCATCTACCTGGCCAGTAGAGAGACTTCAGTTTACTTTACACCTGTCAGTTTGATAATAAAATATACCTTTATCAAGTTGACATTACTGTTTTTTTTATTCTTTTTTTTCCGTGAATTTTAGTCTGTAAAGCCTCAAATTCCACAGCTTGTAAAAAATGTTCGATATTATAAAAACAAGAAAAGACTTATTTGAATAAGATCAGACACAAAAACTAAAGATTTATTGATGAAAACAAGAGTTGTTCTATTTTTTATACTAAGTTCTGAATGCCAAATTAGCAATTTATCTTGTACAACGCTTATCTTATCTGGTGAACCTCAGCATTTAGATAGTTGAGATGCACTTCAATTATCATAGCTTGTCCATGTTGTTGCACAAACATATCTACCCATCAAGAATACCTTAATCTTTATAGACAGTTGTAGCCCTACTGGCACAACAAGTTGCAACTTATCTTACTTTTGAATAAAGAAGGATTTAAACTTTATAAATATTTGAATATATTTTTATTGTAAACACAAAATTATAATACATGACATCAAGCGGATATCAACTAGTTGTAGACCTTAGTTGCTTCAACCTCTCAGCCAATCAAATTGCTTGAAAACTCCGCTGACCTAAAAAAAATTTGCGAGGGTTTCCCCCTGTTTTGATGTGAGGCAAAATTTTAAGCTCCGCTATACAGCAGTATAGCAGATGCTATCATCAAATTTCCCACAGATGCTAGAGCATGCCTTACTTACACCACCTAGCTTTTAAATTCTGGCATCGAGACTCTCAATCATCACTAAAGTAAGTAGCGATAACCAAGTGGAGGCGGCCTATCTACCTCCTAGCCTCGGATAAAGTCTTGTTGAGCTTCAGGGATAGGCACATCCACACAACGTAAAAAAAGATATGCTTCAAAGAAACATAATAATAATAAAAAAAAAAGAATATAATACTATACGAGTATAGTAGTATGTAGGCAAAAAGAGACGCTCACAATACGAAGCGAGTCAAAGAAAAGCATAACAAACACAACATCAAAGATGTTCAAAAAAGCTCGTTGCTGTTGCAAGAAAAATGCATACATGAGCAACGCACATGGTAGTAATAATCGAATGTAAAGCAACATGACACAAATACGCACAACTGCAAAAGCAACAGTGGTATTATAGGTTTGCGATACAACATAATGACTAATGTTGTTTCATGTAAAGCTACAGAGGAAACACTACCAACAAAATAAAAAAGAAGAAAAAGCGCAACAAGGCAAACATCATGAATGCATTATCACGAGAAAGGAAGCAATGATATAAGCGTTCAAAAAAGTTTGATATCATTGCGACCAGAAGAAAGAAGATACCTACCGCTTACCATAGCCATAGATAGACCAGAAGGGTATAGGCAATTACCGGAGACAGACCAGAGAACGAGCATGCACCAAGTATAGTAGACCAGAAAAGACCAAATGGGTAGCAGCAACACCAGCACCATAGAAAAACTAAAGAACGAATACCATCAGAAGAGAGCACACAAACACCAAAGAAGTTACCACTTATCAGCACCACAGATAGAGATATTACGCAATTACCGGGTAGTATGGACCAGAGAACGAGCATGTACCAAATACAGTAGACCAGGAAAGACCGGATTATTAGCAGCAGCAGCAATACCAGCGCCATAGAAACACCGAAGAATGAACGACACCAGAGACCAGACGAAGACCAAAGAAGCAACCACCAGATATGATAAGTCAAAGAAGCAAACAGTAGAGATAGCAGAGACGTAATGGCAGCACCACCCACGTCAACCAGACAAAAAGAATCATCAAAGCCTAATAAATAAATTCAATTAGTGTTAATTTTACGTCTTCCAGTGCTCGTTATCGAATGGTACCTAATATGTTCCACTTCAAAGAAGCAGTATTAAGTTCTTCCAACGGTACATGACAGTGTTATCAGAAGCTAGAGTGTTATTATCAATCAAACGGTTTTCAAAACCACCATGGTTTGATACTAAACGCGTTTTGCAAAAAAGGAAAAAAGAACGGGGGTATGGGAGTATGAGAGGGCGCCCTACCCGACGTCACGACCAGTAAGTCTGATCTCAATCTTCTGCAGCGGCAGCCATAGTTGCGGTAATTTAATATGAATTTGTGTAGTGGATATTTTCGTGTTCAAACTTGTCTTGATCTGACATCTTTTAAACGTTTTTACTAAATTTGACTGTGAAAACTGTCGTTATCCTACCCAGCTTTCTAATATAAGCTTACAGAACTGAAGAAGCTGCACCGAATGGTGCTCATTATATTTAGCCTTCAGACCGAAAATAATGAGCAGTTTGCAAAAGTATGAAAACATGTTTTTTGCCAAAATGTCGAAGTCTTATATAGGAAAATCTCACAGAAAGTGTTTCCAGTGTTGCATCTCATTTTTACAATCAATTTGATTTCATACGTATCTTAGGAAAAGTCTTCACTTTTGGGATGAAAAACGCGATCGTTTGATTTTCAAGAATTTTCCCTTGCTAATACTCATGAAAAAACAATGATTTTCATGAATTTGCAATGACTCAAAAAAAATTGAGATAAAGCATCAGTAAGTAAAGCGCAACCAAGGGGAGTTGTTTAGCCCTAATCCAAGCGTCCAAAATGCTTTTTAGCATAACTTATTCGAGTTGAAAAATGACTACATTTGGACAGAATTCGACCTAAAAATATGGTATAGCGGGCTGTGTTGCTGAACAAGTAGATAAACTACAGTGCTTTACAGTGACTAGAATTTTCTGCGTTGCAAAAAACCAGATTTGTATCTTGAAATGTGAGATTACAGTGATGTAAAAGGTCGAGCATCAATGACATTATACAGATTTGAATCTAGTACTACACAGCAGTATACTAGGCACAGGATTCTCCCAGTATCAAATGTCCCGCCAAACATGCAATGCAAATCATTGATTTCCAACATATATGTTTCAATTTTTTCATCATGGTTTGATATCTTCTACCTAACATCCAAGACTCTGGAGATGCAAAGGTATTTTCGGTTTTGAGGTTTGGGCCTGTAATGAAATAAGCACCCAAACGCAACTTGATTGAAAACCGAAATTCACCAAATAGCACTCATTCAAATTCATGCTATTTCGATCTATTAGTAAAAGCGCTCAAATGTACATCAACAACCATTTAAACATACTAAAGTAAAGATCCACGCTTATATCGCACATCGTGTGAATGAATCACTCCTGATCACAGTGTATTCAATCACACCCATGATGGTCGTAGTAAGTGATGGTATCTTTATCCAAATAGAATCAAATCAATAACAAGCATATTCAAATATGACAACTATGCCCTGCTGCCATAGTTGCACAATGTCCCAGATAAAGGATTCCATACTTCAATAACAAACATCACACTTTAAACCATCAAGGTTACTACATTAAATCATGCTATGACGATAGCTCACCCAAGCCCATCAAGGTTACTCAAATCGACCCTTATGGCCAGTGCTCTTGCATTGATTACCACTTTAAATCAAACATCAACAACATTTGCCAGATATCGCAATAGCAGAACCTATTGCTCTCTATCATCACTAATCCTACAAGCTAGATGCAAATGTATAAATACTCTTCTTTTTTTTACTCAATTCCAGGATCTTCAGTTCATTTTATACACAAATAAAATACAGTTGATTTCTATTGTATTTTACTATTGCTTTTTTTTTATGAAATCTATTCAAACCTGATTTCACTGCAGGGCCATCCGAAATTTGGTTTTGCAATTCTGTTAATGCTAGAGCTCTGACAACAGCATGTTCCTATAGCAAAATCTTGCAAGGAAAACAATAGTATAGTTGGACCTTAGATCGGATGGTGCGTTGCTGATCAAATACAAATGATTCCAAACGTAAACGGTTATGAGCAAAGATATACGCATAAAAGCTACTGTTGAAAGCTGTTGTAATTGCAAACGATTAAAAGTATAAGATCGATGAATTAGGTGTTGCGTTGTAGTGAAAAATTGGTTATATCTTGGTGAAGATTTCCTAAAAAGTCAAAAGTGTGTTACGTATCTTAACAGCTTTTGAGTAATGAACTTCTTATAAATACTTCTTGATTACGAGCGACTAGAAGTAAGAGATCAATGGAATTGATACTGGAGAATGCTGTGCAAAACTGCTTGGTGAAAGCTTGCTTTGTTGTGTTGTCGTGGCAGAGATTCGAATCTAAACTGCTCATTTTACGAAAAAGGAGAAAGAGCTATTCCAATCTCTATACTGACGCCAAAGCTTTTATATCAGGGTCATTTTGTGTTTACGTTGAAGGGTTGATATAGAGGCTTTAGCATCGATATGGAACCGGGAATAGCTGTGCCTCTTTTTTGTGAAATGCCTTAAACGTTTTGCCATACTACACCGAAGCAAGATATTACCAAGCTGTTTTCAATACAACATTTTCCAGCACCTTACCTATTGTCCTCTCATTATAGTAATTAAGAGGTCATAATTCGAGAAGGTAGCCATTTTTACGTTTGGAGTGGGCTACACACTCTGAGAGCCGTATGCGTCCAAGAACGGAAATCTGGCCAACCTTCTTATCGGCTCGCTGCTAAAGATATTTTAATGCGGCATCAAATGTCAAAGTATCTCACATAATAGTTGGTAAGTTATTCTGAAGGTAAATCTTGCTAGTTACGATAGCTTTGTTGTGTTGCAGTTCATTGTTATGCTTCAGACGCTAGCAGGCTAATCGTTACATAAATACATCTTCTTGGTTCCTTCTGAACAAAAGTGGCACTCTTTGAGAGATATAATTTTCATTGTATTTTGACACAGCATATTTGATAATTTCGACTATGAAGACGCCTCTTTGTACAACGTCTAATATAGTATGGCTATATGTATTGACATTATATCCATTGCTAAGCATTTTGCATTTAATTTTATTTTGCTGATTGGATTGAAACGTTACTTCTCTCTCGTGCACATAGAAGGTGCTCAGGGATTTATTTCGGATGAAATCACCACTCTTATTCTGCCTTTGATCAGTCTGCTCGCCATTACAAAAGCAGTATGGTAGCAACAGTTAGCTTTCAGCTATTATGTCTATTCCTGATGGTCGACAATGCCCTAGCTTGTATAGACATTGTCTGCAGCATGGCTCAATGATGGCCATTTAATTAATCAAAGTTGAAGTCAATTGAATCGCGCTTTCATCTTCTCAACCAGGATCGATAGCCATAACTTCATAATCGCCTTTAAAAACAAAAGAGATCATACCACTGTGCTAATCAGTAACAGTTTCGTAGTCAAATCATACCAATAGGAGCTCCTTTAACGTACACTTTTATGTCGTCAAGAGTCAAATGAAGCCAAATCATGGAAAAAAAAACCCCGTGTGTCTTATATACATTAGTGCAATACATAACACCACATTAAAAAGGCCAACTACCAGATTCTCGATTGAATAAAGAAATTGTCCCATGTCTTTCTACACCTACGTATTTACAATGAATCTACATTTGGTACACCAAAAGCTTGTTTGCGGAAGTTATAATAATGAATGATCACCAATTCATCGCATGATCAAAGCTCATTATTCGTCATACATGTTTATCCATTTTATTTGACATTAATTCAGTAGACAGGGAATATCTTTTTTTTTTTTTCAACCAAAAACGAATTAACACGAGAGTGTAACAAGAGCCATCTTACTTCGATTTTATTAAAAGCATGCTTGCCAAGTATTATCAATTTAAAAAAGTTAGCGTAGCGAGCTATATTCAATCACGGAACAAAGTTGACCTGAGAATATAACTAGAAGGTTCCCAAATAAAGATGTCTCTTTGTCACATCAACTTGGGTACTTTAGAGGACCATAGTGTTTTCAACCAAAAGGGTTGCACAGACATTTCTTATTCGCTCATAGTTAATTTGATGGAGTTTTACCAATCGATTGTTCAGTACAGCAATTACTGGGGAGGATGTCGTAAAGATCAATACTCTTTACTGAATGGGACGATGAAGGGGATATTAATACGGAAAGAAAGAAAGAAAGAAAGAAAGAAAGAAAGAAAGAAAGCCTCGTATGTACATCCAGGGGAAACATTGACGGGAGGTATAGAAGAGGGGCAATGATGAGGAGGGGGGGGGGCAGCAGAGTTAGAGAGAGGGATAATCATGGTGGTGCCCAAAGAGAGCTTATAGGAGAGCAAAGCAAAGAAGGAACCAGACTCATTTCTATAGTGTCATTTTTTATTTTTAGATGAAAAACAATATAGAAAGGTAACGTTGGGTTGCACAGTGAAGAGTAGCTAATAATCTGAAGCTTTATTATCCCTTTGTATGATTGTTCCCTGGCCTGGTTTCTTCACAAGTTTCCACTAGTGGGAGTGAGAGAGGAGGGGCATTTGGTTACATTTTATCTGGCCAGCGAGTCTTTCTTTTTCTTTCTTCTCTCTTTTTCTGCTGTTTTTCTTTTTTTGCTTACACATCTTCTTTCTTTTACTATACATCATTTCTTGAGGTTTCTTTATATTCACATATATCCTAAAGGGCTGCCTTCTCTTTTTCATTTTCATTTTTCCTCATTCATCGCCTTTCATCCTTCTTCCCAGTACGTTCCTTTTGATGCTTATTGATGAACCAAGCAACCCTCCTTTTTTTCCTGGTCATCATAGGCTTCACATTTGCTCTCGGTAAGCAGAGGCTTCTTGTATCAGCTTTGATGCTAACACATTTTCTACACCAGAGAACAATGAGATCGAAACTGATAACCTATTGACAGGTACGAAAATAACAAGATCCCCGACTATTAATAAAGCGTCGATCTAATTACTCTGTTTGTTTAGAGCAGAAACAATTATTGCCTCGACATCATGTCTCATCTTCAGTTCCATGTCAACATGCCAAAGATAAAGCAGCATGTTGGCAATCCATCCACAAGAAACACCACCACCACCACCACCACCATCATCATCGCCATCATCGCCATCACACTCACTACATCAATCAAACCACTTCAGTTTGCTGGAACCAAACAAAGACGTACGATGTTACTCGACGAGTGAAATCTACATCCACTGTTATTAGACAAAAAGCGACAATTGTACCTACTTGTTCTCAGACTGTAGTTGCTGTACCTGTCAGTTATCGCACTCTGAAATCTATTAGCAGATCAAAATCCATCAGCAAATCCAAATCAAGAAGCAGATCGAAATCGAAAAGTAAATCTATCTCGAAAAGCAAATCTTCATTGAAAAGCAAATCATCTTCAAAGAGTAGATCATTGTCCAAGAGCAGATCCATATCGAAAAGCAAAAGCAGATCAAAGTCAGCAAGCAAAAGCCGAGCTATGGCATTGAGCACTCAGATCATCATTACAACAACAGAAACTACAAGCAGTATAGTAACCGCAACACCAACGCCTACTACAACTGACGTTGCCCCTGTACCAGCCGTTGCTACTCAAACGGATACAACTGATGCTCCCAATACAGACACCAATGCAGCTACACTAGAAAATGATCCAGCAACGACCGATTCTGAGAGTGCTACAATGACCAACACTGCTACGGCTACCACAACTTCCAACGATGTCTTGAGTACATCGACAAACAATAGCGACATTTATGCAAATTCTGATGCCGCAGCTGCAAACGACATTAGCAATAAGGCACTGGGCATTGGCCTGGGTGCTGGCATTGGATGTATTGCAGCACTTGGTTTAGCTGGCTTAGTCGTATTCAATCGCAAAAGAAGACAAGAGAGGCTCAGCGAAGATGATTCTCAAACGGTGCCTACACGCTGGAGACCCCAGAGTTTCATGGGCGCCGTGGCTTCTGTCGTCTCCAAGTTACCCAGATCTCCATCTCAGCGAAGCAAAGCCTCAACTGATATGCTGGGTGTAGCAGTTGGACACGGCCAAGGTGCTACTGAAATGCCTTCTTCCGACGCAAGACAATACTAAATTTAAAATATTTTTTATATTAAAATCTGTATATTAAATCAAGCTGATGATGCCTTCTCTACTATCTCATCCCTTGAATAGCTCATCCCTGTCTTTTTTTTTTTTTTTTTTAATAAATACAAGGTGTCTGATGAATCTCGGAACTGTCATGAATGCCATGGCTTGTCTCTTTGTATTTTATATTCGCCTTGTTGAGCTATCTTCCCACTTTTTAATACATCATGATTGTGTGGACACACACGTGTCAAATCAGCATTTTTATATCTAGTTGGTGTCACCAACAAGTGCGGTAGGACAAAGGTTTATGAGATGATTTCACATATAAATATAGATTTTGGCGGCCCAATTCACTTTTATTTTTCAAGGAGCGGATAGTTGATAGGCTGTTCTCCTCATTCTTAGTTTGAGCAAGGAGGAGGAGGAGGAGGAGGATATGAACTGATAGGATTTACAAAGCTTTATTACAATTAAGGGTATAGTTATCAGAATTACAAATAGCAAAGATAGGATATCAAGCAGATGAGCAAGTAATAGTAGATGCAGTGCACTGAATTGCTATAGGAAACAGATGCCATGGAATAGCTATCGAGTGGCATTTTTTTACTAGTTGAATTGTCGTCATCTGTGCTTCCATTGCTACTTATAGTAGTGGGAGTCGCTGACGCATTGCTTCTGGTCGATTCCAAGATGGCATCAGCGGACAAGACTGTGTCTATCAGATGGAGCATTCCAGATGTTGTCATGATATCCGTTTTTACGATAGAAGCAGCGCCGTTGACGAGTAATTTGCCTTGCTGTAATTGGATTGTAATGGGCATGTTTCGATAGTCAGACGTATAAGAGATGGGCTCTTTGCTCAGAAACAGATCAGAGGTGTACGTGCCGTCGATGACAAGGTATTTCAAGTTGTGTATCAGTGTGCCAAACGGCAGGGTGGAGCCATTAGCAGCAGCCCAAGCTTCGTTTGTAGGTGCTAATATGGTTTTGTTCACGCCGGATACCGTATCCGAGACGTTGAGTGATTTCAGGAGCCCCTCCATGTATTCCAGTTCAGCTAAATCGGATATTGTAATCAATGGTGTGTTGGCTGGTTGCAGAAAATTGTCTACCATGTGTATCAAGCCTAAAACATGGGAAATTCTGTAAATATCTTTTACTTTGCGGAAGGGGATTTTTTTGTACCATTTGAGCATTGGATGTCCTGAGAGACAATAGTTGCTTTGGTAAGCCCAGAGTAAATCTGAAATAGATTAGATTGAATCGTGTAATTGGGTAAAAGCGTGGGCCCAATTGACATGAGATTATGAGTGTTGGTGGTATAGAATTTTCTGCTTGTTGAAAAGGAATTGGCAGGATGAGATCCATTCACTGTCAAAAAGCTGAGTGCGTTGTATGCATTGGACGAAAAGTTGAGCTTGCCAGATGTGATGGAGGCGTTTAATGCTGCTTCTGTTGGAAGAAAGAATGTGATGTTTTGATCCAGCACACCAGCGATTTCTGACACGGATACTGAAGACTGAATTGCATTGTATAATACCTATCATTGCGGTTGATTTGAGATGGGAAATGCCATGCTCTTCAGCCTGAGGACATACTTACAGGCGAGATAAAGTGTAATGACTCCAAGATAGTCTTATTAGCATACTGTTGAGCGTGGATAATGCGGATAAAGATCAGCAGTAATAGATACTTCATCATCTTGGGATCCTTATTTACAGAAATCAAGAAAAAAGAGAAAAAAGCAAATGATTTATATATCTCTATATTTGCCTTTTATCCTCTTTTTTTTTTTTTTAAGATTCAATGCCGTTTCAAAAAATGAAAAAAAGAGAGAGCAAGAAAAGAAAGAAAAGGGAAGGACGCAATGAATGGAATTGAAAGAAACCAGCAAGCACAATTATATTCAACTTGCTCTGCTGGTTACACAAATCACGTTCAGGATAAAATGGTGGTGCCTTGATTTGATTTCCGTTTAACCCCTTCCCTCCCCCTGTTTTACCAACCTTCTCTCTCTTTTTTTTTTTCACCTCTTTTTTTTTTTTTTTTTTTTTTTTTATGAAACTATCGCTGTCTATATTCTTGTGCATAGCTGCTTACCATCAGCTGGCAGTGTCAGTGGCAGCCCAATCATCTCCCTTTTACTACCAAGATTATGAGACATCCTATCACTCAGAGTATGCTAAACAGGGCAAAATGGTCCAGCAAGGAAGAACTGGTGTGGCAGCCATGCATGCTGTGTTGTTAAAGTAATGTATCACAAGGAAATCAGCATTTGCTCATATTCTGATACTTCTTTATTTAGTGAAAGAAGTATACTGATCATAGATAAAGGTACAGTGGCGTATCAGTGTGGCAACATGGATGGACTCTAAGCTATATTGTTCTGCGTAGCCGAGGAAAATGAAGCTAAATTAGACTCTGGAGTCAGCGCATTTTCATCCTTGTACGATATTGAGACCAACACCTATAGAACATTGCTGTTGGAAACAAACACATTCTGTTCAGCAGGCGGGTTTCTGGCAAATGGCACCTTTATCAGCACCGGTGGAGCAGAGAGTAGAGGTGCTTGGAAGGCAGGCAGAGGACATCAGTCGATTCGACATTTCCAACCTTGCTCAGACGATAGCTGCTCTTGGGTCGAGTATCCAACCGGGAAAATGTACAGTAACCGTTGGTATCCCACTGTAGAGCAACTGCCAGAGGGTGATTTGATCATCATCGGTGGCTCCATTGCTGGTACCAAATACAACACCAAAGAGAAGAATGTGCCTTCTTACGAATTTTGGCCACCAAGAACAGAGGAGCCTATTCAACTCGACTTGCTATTACACACATTGCCTTATAATTTGTGAGTATCCATACAGTTGGGAAATGGAATATTGGTTATTCATCTGGCACACGCTGTAGGTACCCTTTTGTTTTCCTACTGCCAGACGGCAACTTGTTTATATTTGCATCAACAAAATCCATCATCTACGACTACAACAACCACAGAGTCGTCAAGGAACTCCCTCGCATGCCTGGTGTGCCGCGATCCTATCCCTTGACAGGTGGAGCTGTCATGTTGCCACTGGATCCAGACAACGACTACAATGTAGAGATATTGATTTGTGGAGGATCATCCAGCCCAAAAGCCACCAGCGCAGCTGACGACACTTGCGGGCGCATCAATCTAGGCGACAAAGATCCTCAGTGGGAGATGGACACATTCATACACAAGCGAGTGATGCCAGATGGTGTGATACTATCTGACGGCAGCCTGATTTGGGTAAACGGCTGTCAACGTGGCTATGCAGGATACAAAGATGCCAACCATGATCCCACCTTTGATCCCCTTATTTACAACCACAAGAAACCACTAGGGAAGCGATGGACACAAGGATTGGATAACACGGATATTGCGCGCATGTATCATTCTGTCGCATTGGCACTGCCTGACGGTCGATTATGGATTGCAGGCTCCAATAGCGTTGATCCACCTGACATTCATGCAAAATACCCAACCGAATACCGAGTGGAATACTATACACCGCCTCACTTGTACAAGCGACCTGAAGATGCTCGACCTAGAATATCGCATGTGCCCAGAGTAGTGACATATGACCAGGAATTTGAGGTTCTATTGCACCTTCAAGACAATGTCAAGGATGCAAAGAAACTCAAGGTGGCCATCATGAGACCTGGATTCAGCACACACTCGATGCACATGTCTCAACGTTATGTGTACCTTCGCTACCAAGTGGACCCAGCCTTCGAGACACTCAAAATCATGGCACCACCCAATGCCAATATCTATCCTCCCGGCTCTGCGTATCTGATTGTCACTTATGATGGCGTTCCATGCAAAGGAACCGAATTCTTTATAGAAAAAGATGTCAATGATTTGCAAATCTAAAATGCTGCTGCCCTATTTATGTATGCACGTGCTTTGATTTATATATTATTAATACATATTGATTGTATCTCTCTTCTCCTTGTTTCTCTCTCTCTCAAGAAATAAACGAGATTCAACAAGGAAATCGTTGATCCATTACATATCTGTGCTTGTCGTCATTCCGCTGTATTGTTGACGTAGTTTCAAATAAACACCTAATCATCCTCCCCCCTTCTGTGCTAAACTCTTTTTCTCTTTTTTTTCTCTCCTCAAGTTTCTTCTTGGCACACACATATTGGCACTGTTCAAATGGCAGAGTATCATAGCATGGATAACTATGGTGATGGGGGTGCAGGTTCCGAGTTTAATCCTATACTAATACAATTGGCATTGTTATGTACTGTCGTTGGAAGTTGCATATCTTTGTTTTCTGTTTGGCTGCACTGGAAAAATTATAGAAAACCAGTGAGTTTTATATGGCTGCCAAGTCTTTATTTTTTTTTTCTAGCTTGGAGTTTTGTGATCTAATGCCATTTTTACCCTACATAGAATCAACAAAGACAAGTCATTCGAATTCTGTGGATGTGAGTATAGCATCACTGTATCGGCATGGCATCCAATGTCTAAACATTTGGCATCAGGGTTCCCATCTACGGCATCAGTACCTACATTTCCTTGGTGTCATTGAACGTTGCATTCTATGTGGACACATTTAGAGATATTTACGAAGCCTTTGTCATCTATGCCTTCTTCAACCTGCTACTCAACAAAATGGGAGGCGAGCGAGCACTGATCATCATGCTACATTCTCGACCTCCATCTCAAAATTTCTTTCCGGGAACGTTGTGGTCAAGAGAAATCTTTGTTGGTGATCCATACACATTTCTCTTTGTTAAGAGAGGCATTCTTCAGTTTGTGTACGTCAAGCCTGTGCTAGCTATCATCACCATGATACTAAAAGCAACTGGCAACTACCATGAAGGCCAATTTACCTTGACAAGCTCCTACTTTTACCTCACTTTCTTTTACAATCTAAGTGTGTGTTTGAGTTTATGGTGTTTGATGGTGTTTTTTTATGCAACAAAGAAGGATCTAACAACATTTAGGTAAGCATCAGGTTCTGCACACACACACACACACACACACACACACACACACACACACACACACACACTAGTGCTTGCTTACCAATGTGTGTACTCTATGTAGACCTTTGCCCAAGTTTCTCTGCGTCAAGGCCATCATCTTCTTTTCCTTTTGGCAAGGCGTAGTAGTCGCTCTTCTTGTATTTGCTGGCATCATTCCTGAAGGTATGTTAGATGCTCTCTTTTTACGCAGCAAATATACTCATCATGCCACATCAGCTGAGCATATTTCGGTTGCGATACAAGATTTTCTTGTCTGTATTGAAATGGTGCCATTTGCCATTGCTCATTCGTAAGTCATACATCATACGACGCCTTTTTAGCAGTGTATTGATGCCAGTCATCGTAGGTTCTCATTTTCTTGGGAGGATTACTTTGATCAGACTGTGCATTCCGCTCGCATGCCCATTCGAAAGGCAATTCAAGATTCATTTGGCCTCAAAGATGTCATGATGGACACATTGGATACACTAAAGGGGTCCAGGTTCAGCTACCGGTCATTTGAGCCTTCAGAAGGGGTACCTCATATGGGAAGCAGCCGTAACTCTCGCATTATGGCTGGTCTTCGCTACTCCAATATTACCACCAAAAAGCGTTGGCTTGAACCTGCCCCCACTTCTCGGTTTCTGAATTCGGGCAGAGGCATGAATGACGAGTCTGACGACGAGGATGAGTCAGAACCTTTGGAATTCGACGAGCCCAATTCTGCGGATGAGATGGAAGCATTGTACAAGGCCAGTCGTAAAATGGTGTTTGGAGACTACAACTATCCTGTTATCGATTTCCGGGTGCCTCTTTGGCGGCTGGCCCGCCGTGAACGCCGCCAGCAACAACAAAGAGGCTATGGTGGTGTCTCTACTACGACAAACGCCAACAATTTTGTTAATAGATACGACGATAGAAAAGGGAAATCAAAGAACACGGATGATATTGGCAATTTGGGCCCTCGGGAAGGCTGTATTGATGTGATTATTCAGCAGGGAAAAGGCAATTATGTGGTTGTGGATGATTTATCAGACGAAGAAGCACAGCTCCCTGTCAGCAATACCAAACCGCCCTCGCCACCTGTCAGAAAGCCAACACTGACTGATGTCAAACGCAATGAAAAGGGCCTCAGCATGAGCAGCAGCACGCCCACGTCTTCGACAGCATCTGTCCCTCGAATCAAGCACAAAGCCGTTGTCCAGCCGTCATTTTCGACTCCCAACAATAACAATCAACTCTCTACCCCACCGTCACGATACCCACAACAACATTCTGATGCCACACTGGTGCCTTCTTCTACACCGCCTTCAAAACAGCCATTTGTACCTCGTCCAACAGATAGCTTGATCAACAGCAACAGTTACTCTTTCACAGCATCCTCCACAACATCCAAGCAAACAACACATTCCAATACCAGACCTACGGCGCCTCTCTCGCCATCTGAACAAGATGCTCCTGAGTGGCATTGGCCAGATGAAAGAAACACTCTCATAACATCACCGATACACGATGAAGAAGACCTTTTAACCGGTGATGTGTGGAAGTAGCTGGCTGTTGTTCGAATTTGAATGTACTTTATATACATATACCTCTTTGTCTCTTCAAATTACCAATAAAATCAGCCTTTTTTTTTAATTTTGCAAAGCAATGCTGTTGGTGTGTTGATGATTTGAAGCTTCTTTTCTTGAATGGATTTATCTCTAACATATACGACTATGTTTATGCTTCGAATTCACTTTGCTTCGGTGGGAGCCAACCTGCGCAGTGGCATCTCGCGCTACTGATTGCCCTTGCTCATCGTATAAAAATACTGCTACTTTATTTTAACCCTCCACTTACACACGAGAACACTTCATATTATTTGTAGACCTGGCTCTTGTGTGGTGCGTCATATCTACATACACCAAGTTACTTTACATACGGGAGAGCGGCATACTGGCATTGTCCCTTTCTTATCAAAAGTGTGCCTGATACAGCAAAATCGTGTGCCTGATACAGCAAAATCGGGGTGCATTTGAGCTGTGTTTTCTCGCGTTGAAGGCCGTTTTAGATTGTGAGAATAGCACCAAACAATTGCTCTCGTCTGGCACTTACTTCTTGACGACTTTGCTCAGCTTTTTCAAGATCGCCAAAATTCGACGAAAAAGCATGAGGGATACCTCATGGTTTTCATCGAAAACCAAACAATCGCGTTTTTGACCTCAAAAATGAAGACTTTTCCTATGGTATATATTGAATCAAAATGTTTCTCTAAACGCAAAGCAGCCCCTGAAGTTACTTTTATGAGGTTTTCATATGCAAAATCTCGACATTTTAGCCAAAAACCTCATTTACTATTTTCGGAAATTGCTCATTAAGTGCATTGAAAACATCTATTACAATTACCACCATGGGAAGCACCTTGAAAAGTACTTTAGGAATGTATTAGGAAGCATCGGACGATCATCACAATTTATATAGTCGAATCTTGCAAAATAGTTCGATCAAGTCGAAAAAAGACAAAATTTATCCAATCTGGAGTAGGAAAAAAAATACTCTGGGCTTGAATTGATTTTGGCAGTGGCACTGCTGCTGGCTGACCCAAATGCCTTTCTGACAATGACAATGATGATTGGGATGCTAATTAAACGGGGCGCATGAGTTTGAAAGAACTCACACTTAGCCTGAATATGTAATTCTGCTTTTGCTGGGCATTTTCATATCTGGTAACGCCAGTCCATCTAGCTCACCACCAAAATAGATGTAGTAAGAGCTGAATATGGGTGGCATTGGGGCCGCTGCTTGCAATTGCCTGTTCTAACTGTTGGGGGCATAGCTGTTTATAATAATAAGATTCGAGGAAAAGAATATTAAAAAAAGACAAGAGTAAGAAGTGGTTGAACCTCTCCTTTACTATTGATTGATTATTAGATATAGCAAATTTTCGTTCTCTCTGATTTGGAATGTGTTTGGGGAGAACCCGCGGGGCGACACCGTTACCAGCGTAGCGAGATCAATTGGCTAGTTAGGCATATACGGTATCCACATTTATGACATTCTCACATTCAGCCTGTTTCGTTTTAAGCAGCTCTTTTCTACGGATGTGCCTGAAAACCTAGGCGTGACTCGAGCAAGCCAGACGAAATTGCGCTCCTTATAAAAGGGTGTCAGGATCAAATCCTGAAAAATTCTTTGTTTCGCTTTTTTTTTTTTTTTTTTTTTCTCTTCAGTTGGATACAACCTACAACACACGAAATGACTACACAAATAAAGACGACATCAAAATTGGAGAGACATCTGCTAGATGGCATGTTTGAAAAGTCCATGTTCTCTGATCTGTCACTCGTTTTTCTGCATCCATCATGTCCCTTTTCTATGCGATTCAACGTACACAAATCTATCATGAGCCAGTCGCCCTTTCTGTGCAAGCTTCTGGAAAGCATTGAAGAGAGCAAGTTATCACACACAAACGAACAAGAACACGGCATGGATTGGCAATCCAACATCAGACACACAACAGATAAACAAGGAGTGACACTGCTGACGATTGATCTCGCAAGTGCTTTAACACAATGTGGATTTGTCCTTGCGCCATTCCAACACATTGTACGACGCAAATGGCAAAAGACTAGCAGCACCTCCACCTCATCCGCATCATCATCATCATCATCATCATCATCTACTAGTGCTAGTACTCAAACGAAAAGAAGCTCACAGAGCGGCAGCCTTAATCCTTTGCTAGCATCGCATATCCGATTTGTTCTGAAATGGCTGTATTGTATCAACAAGCAAGAACTGTTGCGTGGTATGCAAGACAAGGACACACTGCTCATCTTGTCGGTGGCAGTTCTGTTAGATGTGCATGATTTGACTCAGGCCTGTGTCAATAGATACACTAGTGAGCAGCTCTCTCTTGACAGCATCATGAGAGACTTGGAGACCATCTGTCAGCTACCACGAGGACACAGCTCCTATTTGCAATTGAGAGACGCTGCCTTGTTGCTTTTGCTTCGATTTGGACCCAGTAACGCAGAGCGTTTAGCCATGCTGCCTGTGGATTACATGGCTGATGTGCTCAGTGCAGATCCACTGTTTGTCAATTCTGAATACGAACGCTACTGCCTGCTGAGATCTGTGTTGATGGCATTCATGCAATCTGTAGGACGCATCACTTGGACACCCAAAGGACCCGTGGATCAAGACTCAAAGCGACTCTCTGGCTTTGTGCGACCCCTCAACAGCAATAGCAACAAGGCATTCTTGTCAGCAGATACAGTGCGCTCTCGCAAACGAAAGCGCATCCCATCTGAAGATTTAGAGGACCCCAGTGACTTGCAGCACTACCAGCAATCGAACCGACCTCATCTTAACCGACTCAGTTTTACAGCACTGGTGCCTTTTGAAAAGCTGGCGGCAGATGCGTCGTCTGGTGGTGTCATTGACAAGGCAACTGTGCTCTCTTACTTGCTTCGCACTACAGTCAGTTACAGCAACATGACATTCGACCAATTGACCACTGTACGTCAAGACGGCATTGTAGACGAAGGCATTGTATTCCGTGCTTTGTGGCAACGAGAGGCATTGGAGCGAGTCTTGTTTCCGCTGACATTTACACAGACACAGCAAACACAGGAAAGCCGCCGCCATCCCATTCCCAAAACCTTGGAGGAGGATCGCAGTGCAGCTTTGAACGAGTACTTTGACGTGGATCAATCCGACGCACAAGAGAAACGTAGGCGTTTATTGCTGGGTGTACCACGTTTTCGATTCAAAGCATCCGTCTACATCTCACCACCATCTGAAGAAAACGGCTGGATCTGCGAGCAAAAGGAAATTACACTCTCCTCTCAAGATTTACATGCCTTTGACAACGATGAAAGTGATGGAGGATCTGTGTGGTCAGTGTCAGACAACGAACAGCTAGGAGACGACGAACCATCAGCCACTGGCAGTCAGATTATCAACGCAGGCATTGAAGAATTGGAGATTGGAAAAGAAGCTGGCCCTAGACCCCTCAAGCGACATGCAACATCCAAAAAGGTGCCATATACATTGTATAAGAAGATTGTCTACAGTGAAGCAGAGACCATTCTCGGCGTGTCTTATCGACTGCAAATTGAAGCACAAGTGATGCCTCGCCATCGCCTGGTAATCAAGGATGATGATATGAATCAAGAGGAGACTGAAGAAGAGTTTTATGCAGATAATGATCCTAATGACAATGTATTGGTGTGTCGATTCGAGTTGCAACGTGATTTGAAGCAGATTGCTCTCCCAGCAATTCAGATCAAAAAGGAAAAGGGAATCAAGCCATTGAAGTCGAGCAGCAATCAGCGTGTAGATATCAGTCCTTCCAGCTCTACATCTACATCTAGCACAGTCCAACCATCACAAATCAGCAATATAGCAAAGACAAATGATGTGCGGGAAAAGACCAAAATTCATTACTGGATCCATTGCTTGAATCGCCACGAGGGTATTATGGAAAGTGATCGGATCGACCCAGAAGATCGTGTGCTGGTGGCTGTAACGGAGCAATGCGAACGAGAGCACGGCGAACCTGGAGAGATGGAGCCAGGCTATGTGGGCCAAGTATTGGTTGAAGCCGATCTCAAAAAAGGTGTCACTGTGGATGCCACGGTGGCACTCGAAATCTTTGGATTTCAAAGAGTTTGATCTGTTCTGCTTGTTCTGATCACCACCCTGATCATTAATTTAGCGCATTTGCTTCCTTCTTTGAAAGCTGAATAAACGTTTTTTATATTTAGAAGCGCTTGAATTCAATCGTTTGCAATGACTATTATTAAATTGAGGGGAGGATGGAAATGATAGTTAAAGCATATGTTTTTTTTTTTGTATCTAAATGAAGTTGTAGTTGTATTTGCATGAACTTGGAGCACGCACTGCTTGTTATTCAATAACTTTATATCATTGATTGCCTTCAACTTGCTTTTTAAGCCTGCATCTTTCTTCTAATTTTACAGGACTAAAAAATAGGCTGATGAAGATGATCAAACGCCATCCTTATATATATATATATATATATGAATAGCAAGACTTGCTTGTAGTATTTTAGATGCAGTAGAGTCAATATGAGATTTGCTGCTTGATGTTTGTGGTTATGCAATAAAACTCAACATCCAAATGGTTCTCTGATTCAACTTTTGCGATTCTGTCAAGCTTGTTGATAGTGTTACAAACGCTCATAGTACAGTATAGTCAAGCTTTTACAGGGTCAAAGAGATGTGAAATATAATTAGGCTTTCTGTATACTATTTACTGATACTCATTATTATTATTATTTTTTTTTTGTTTTACCTCATTATGAAATCGAAAATGTCAATTCAGTAACACAATGAACACCATTCTAATGCCTTGAACAAACCTGGGCTTGATTGGCACATAAGTTTATCGTGTGAAATCATTAATGTTTGCAAAGATACTTAATGTTTGTCAAGAGGTATAAAAACGATTGTGCTAATTGAGCACAGCAATGAATTAGTATAAATACAGAACAGATTCAATGTCTGAAATCCTTACCTTTCTTCTCTACTTTTTTTTTTTTTTCCATTGAATGAACCACGTTAGATTAATTCCAAGCATTTTAACTAGAAATACCTCCAAATCCATCCTTCATCGTGCTCTTATTATTGGTGCCACCCGTCAACAAAAGTCATGTTTATCCACAGCTGCCACTGCTACTGAATTTCAAGAGTATCCTGGCATTGATCCTCATGCAGACCACCATGCCGTCGTCTCTACATTTGACCTGTTCTCTATCGGTGTAGGCCCCTCTTCCTCACACACTGTAGGCCCTATGAGAGCAGCCAAGATCTTTGTCAGCGATCTCAAAGAACACAACATCCTGGAAAGAGTGCATACACTGAGAGTTGGTAAATATACAAGTAACACAACCGTGATCAGATTTTCACACTGGTGAAAATCAACTGTTTTGCCGGATATAGAAATATTTACGATTTGTTGTTGAACCGTGTAGATATGTTTGGCTCTCTGGCACTAACTGGAAAAGGTCATGGTACACCGGAAGCTATCCTTATGGGTATCGAGGGAGAAACGCCTGACCAAGTGGAAACATCAACAATCAAAGCACGCGTGGATGATATACACACGAACCACTCTATTCACCTGGATGGCACTCACAGAATCCACTTCAATCCCGATAAGCACTTGATCTTCAACTATTTCAAAACATTGCCACAGCATCCCAATGGCCTTCGATTCTGCGCATATGACTCAGATGCCAACATGATTGCAACAAATGAGTACTTTAGCATTGGCGGTGGGTTTGTGGTGAATGAAGCTACTCAAATGGATCATGGTGAAAACGTTTATTACAAACGTGAGCGCATGGCTGCTCGCAACAGTACCAGACGGGAGATGGCTGAACAGCGTAGTCAACAGGACGTTGCTGTGGTTTCATTGCCCTTCAAGAATGCTGAAGAGTTGATTCAAGTGTGCAAGCGTGAAAACATGACCATCGCTCAAGTTGTTTTTGAGAATGAACTCAAGTGGTCTACTGCTGAAGAGATTCGTGAAAAGTTATTGAGAATTTGGAATACCATGGATGATAGCATCAAGAATGGTGTCATGGCAAACGGTGAAGGTAGTTCTTTCATGTAAGAAAGAGTGGCCCTAGATCATGTTGACTAACATCCCCTTGATTAGAACGTCTCCCTGGTGGCCTTAATGTGCGTCGAAGAGCTCCTGGTCTATACAACAAGCTCTTGAAAGGTCTTTACGGCCCAGTTACTCAAAATACATACATTGACTCGAGAATTCCACTGCCTAAACAAGCTCCATCTTTCAGCGATGCCAACAATGAGCTTATCAGCACCGAAGCCAACAAAGACCAGCTGTATGCAGCAGATGACAAATCGCCATTGTCATTGTCAGTCCTACCCAAACGTCCTCGCAAGCGGTTCTTTTTGCCAGCTCTGGATTATCTATCTGTGTATGCTATTGCTGTGAACGAAGAAAACGCATGTGGTGGTCGTGTAGTTACTGCACCTACAAATGGCGCTGCTGGTACAATCCCATCTGTATTAAAGTACTACTTGGAATTTATCTCTGAGAATCCCGAAAATGATGTGATGGAGTTTCTGTTGACGACTGCTGCTGTGGGTATGCTGTTCAAGCGTGGTGCTAGTATTTCTGGTAAGTGCACATCAGCGAATTATGCATTGGCAATCATACTCATAAACCCTAAATAGCTGCTGAAGTGGGTTGTCAAGGTGAAGTGGGCGTAGCGTGCTCCATGGCTGCTGCTGGTTTTACAGCAGTGATGGGTGGTTCTATAGAGCAAGTGGAGAATGCTGCTGAAATTGGCATGGAACACAACTTGGGCTTGACGTGTGATCCCATTGCTGGTTTGGTGCAAGTGCCATGTATCGAGAGAAACGCATTAGCTGCTGTCAAGGCTATTGCTGCTGCTCAACTGGCTTTGAACGGCGAAGGTGATCATCGTGTGTCTCTTGATCAGGTCATTGAGACCATGAGACAAACTGGCTTGGATATGATGTCTAAATACAAGGAGACAAGTCAAGGTGGTCTTGCAGTCAATGTGCCCATGTGTTAAAAAATTAGCATTGGCAATGTATTATTTATTTATTCATCTCTGATTTGCTCTATGTAACACCTCTATTTACATTTTTATACCTATATTAGCATTTCTGAGATCCTTGTTTCATCGTTCATTTGAAATAAACTTGTGTATTATATTGTATAGCTGGCTTGACACGGGAGGTAGCGCCGCCCATGTTGATAAAATTGAGTGACAAGTCTGCACTTTACATTAGTGGCTCATACTGGGATGAGCATGTTACAAAAGTTTTAAAGAATAGTAGCGAGGATACTATGCTGTAACTTGCTATCATCTTCTTGCTGGCTTCAAAATCATCGATTGCATTCATGAGAAATGCATTTTACCAGCCAAAAACTAATTCATTTTTCGCTTGGGATTCTCTGTCCTTTATTTGTTGATTCCTAAACTTTTTGAACACGATTCGACCTATTTTATCAAATTCGACTATGTAAAATGCAATGAACATCCAGCGCCTCCTAATATACTTTTTAAAGTACCTTTCAAGGCGCTTCCAATGGTGGTCATTGTTGTAATAGGTGTTCTGAATGAAATTATCGAGCAATTTGGTAGAATGTGAATTAAGGTTTTCAGCGAATATATCCCGATTTTGCATATGAAAACCTCATAAAAGTAACTTCAGGGGTTGCTTTGCGTTTAGAGAAACATTTTGATTCAATATATACCATAGGAAAAGTCTTCATTTTTGAAGTCAAAAACGCGATCGTTTGGTTTTCGATGAAAATCATGAGGTATCTCTCATGCTTTTTCGTCGAATTTTGGTGATCTCGAAAAAGTGGAGCAAAGGTGTCAAGAAGTAAGTGCTAGATGAAAGAAATTGTTTGGTGCTACTCTGGTGGCCTAAAACGGATTCTATCACGAGAAATTCCTGCTAGTTTTCGCTAAACGTCATGAACATTTGAAACAGACGACTGTATAAACCTTTTGATTTATTATAGCTTTTATAATATTTGATTGAAAAAGAGAGAGAGAAACATATGCCCTGATTTATTATTTTGCACAAATAGACTGGAGCCTATGAAGTCAAATAGCACTCATCATTTGTGTGCAGATCAATTAAGCCGGACGGTGAAATAGGCTTAAAAGAGTCGAATGCAAACTGAATCTAGACGATGCACGGAAAGATGCGCAGATCCCATGTTCAGCCTGTTTGATACTGATCGCTAAATGCATGTACAATGACAAGTTTCAATGCGGAAGACCCAGCTCAAGATAGTTTGTGTTATACAAGTACAGTGCTTGTGATGGATTTTCAGGAGACAAAAAAAAAAAAAAAAAAACAAATGAGATGGAAGAGGATTTGCTCCAGTTTTTAGAGCCAAATGTTAAAATACATGCCCTCTCTCGACCCATTTCAACAATGGTAAAGCTGTTGATATAATGTTGAAGTGGCAATTTGGAGCTACCTCTGTTTCCATGGATTCTAATGATAAACATCCAATGTTATACAATGTTGCTGGCATGGATGCGCTTTTAGGGAGAGGGGCAATCAGTCAGTTCAAAGACTGGTTTTTTTTAGTCTTTTGTTTTAGGTTTTTACCAATAACAGATCTTGGTTTCTTACCACCTAAAATCACAAATTGAGGAGAGTTAAACAACGATAACTCTTCTACCTTTCCTTCTTTTTTCGTGGCAAAATAACCTTTCTTTTTTTTTTTTTTTTTTTTTTTTTTTTTTTTTTTTACTCAAGATACGATACTAACACTTAATGCCAGAAGAAGCCTATGAAATGACTCGCTCCGTATCGGGCGCTTCCAGTTCAATCGACAATCATAACGAAGCCTATGACAGCAGAGAGGAAGAAGCACAGTTACTGGATAAGGAAGATCGTTCTTCAGATACAGACGAGGAAGATATTGAAGATGAGGAAGAAGACTGGGCTGTGATAGTAGAGGAGAATAGCGGAGAAGCAGAGCAGGTGTATGAAAAGGTAAGTCCATACCGCTTTCCATTACAATGCGACAAAAAATTGACTTTTCCAACTCTGCAGGATAATCCAACACTGAGATTTGTATGCATTGGATTAGCCATTGGCTTGTTCTTTGTCATGTTCAAGATTGCCATGATGCGATTCTCAGCAGATCCAGAGCACCGTGAAAGAGGAGCAGAGAAACTGTATTACAATGGCACAGATTATTTCGCTTCTACAGTTATTTTGATATCACTGGATGGCTTCAGGCCAGATTATTTGAATAGGGGCAAAACACCTCATATGAAAGAATTTGGTTAGTTTCTTGAATAAGTGCGTGTGGCTGCTATTATATTGACTCGATTGTGTAGCGGATAATGGCATCATGGCAAAATACATGCACCCAGCATTTCCGGTAAGCACTCAAGTCATCTTGCTGCAACATGTCACTGAGTTTTCCTCAGCCAAGCACGTTTCCGAACCATTGGACACTAGTTACAGGCTTATATCCAGAGACGCATGGCATTGTAGCAAATCTGTTTTATGATCCAACACTCGATGCAGTCTTTAGTCATTCAAATGCAACTTCAACGGCTGATCGCAGATGGTGGAAGGGTGAGCCAGTACGTTAACCGATGTGACCTGTACACTGTACATATCATTGACACCTACTCTTCACTAGATTTGGACAACATCAAGAATGAACAGAAAGCGAACTGGATCCATCATGTGGCCAGGCTCAGAGACAAACTACAACCCGCCTGATATGGTGGTCAAGTACAACAGCTCCATGACGGCAAAAGAAAAGATGGATGTTACTCTCAAATGGCTTGATTTACCGTATGATGACAGACCACAGATGATTTCTGTCTATGTGCCACAGATTGATCAAGAGGGTCATCGCGGAGGTCCATTTGGCTCCAAGGTAATACCTAATGCTGAATCATTGCAGGCCTGTACTAAATTGACCCTAGATGAATAATTTCATTCAAGATGCAGATGATGCTATTGGATACCTTGTGCAGGAATTAAAGGATAGAAAGCTGGATAGCCATGTCCACATTGTCATTGTAAGTCTTATTGAGTGATGTTTTTACAAACCTTACACTGAACGCAATGCTTATTTTAGGTTAGCGATCATGGCATGGCAGAAACGCAAGAATCCAAGCTGATCTTTTACGATGACATTCTCTCACCAGACGTGCTGAAGCATGTGCGCAACCGAGAAGCATTGCCTCTGCTTGATCTTAGACCCTCGCCCGATGCTCCCAAAGATACCGTCAAGAAGATTTATACTCAACTTTACAACTATACCCAAACCCACCTTGATGCCCACTTTGAAGTCTACATGAGAAAAGATGTGCCCGACAGATTCCACTACAAACACTCTGACAGAATCACGCCTATCGTCGCCATCCCTGAAGTGGGGTATACCTTCATCACACACGACGAGTTTGACAAAAAGGGCGGTTTCAAAAAGGGTGGTAATCATGGGTACGATAATTTAGCAGATGACATGCGCGCCATCTTCATGGCAAAGGGACCCAAAATCAATCGCGTGTATAAATCAGGCACTATTTTGGCGCCCTTTTTCAATATTGAAGTATATGGTTTGTTGACAGAGTTGCTTAATATGGATGCATCGCCCAACAACGGTACGCTACAAGCGGATTTCCCTGTCGTTTTCTCGCCTCCATTCTAAAATAAAATTTCATTTATGCATTGTTGACTAATTTTACTACTTGATGATAAAAAAATTTGTTCCAGTCATCCACAGGTCCAGGCAAACAAGTGTGTAAGCAGTCTGAATCTGGCTGCGAGTGAGCATCGCCTCTGTAGTTGGAGATAGATACATTGAAAAAGTGGAAGCGCTCGTCATTTTCCTTTTCAATCATGTCCTACAAGAAAATCAAGGTTGAGTGATGTGGATCTGCCAACGGACAACATCCTTTTACACTACCTTCCACACAAAATCAAACTGTTCAAACATGTCCCATTCATATTCGCCCTTTTGTCCTGTGGGTGTGATGATGTACGAGCTCGGGGATGTATATTGAGAACACTTGGCATGACCGTAGGGTGTGCTTCTGACCCAAACTCGCTGATCGGCCTTGACATGATCCTTGAGATAATCAAACACCTTGCGCATGCCTCGTCTGAATGCTTGCAACAGTTCCTTTCTGTCCTTGTTGGGACCCCACTTGAGGTCAGGATGCCAATGTGGGCCCTGAGATCCATCGATGGTTAGTTTAGACACGGCCAAGGATCTTCATCTCGGTAGCACTTACAGTGTTGAGCATGATATACTTGAATCGAGGGATGGCATGCACCCAAGGAAAGTTGCTACCCACACCAATTTGATATCCCTCACCTTCATTGGGTTTAATCAGGCTAAAATCGTCCAATTTCACTAAATAATCCGAGCGAATATAAGCGACAGTGACCTTTGCTGGATCCTGATACTCTAAATCTCGATGTACTAATTGACTAGCCCACATGGATGTATCACCACCAGAGAGTTGGGTGTCTTTGTTTTGTGCAGTCAAGTCTTGTCCTAGTAAGCACCACATGCTTTCGAACATTAATTGTGTGATGGAATCACCCACGAGTAAGAGTGGATTTTCAGAGAGGTGTTTGGAAAAATCTCTCGCTTGATATGGAAGTACCATACAATTGTCTGGTTGCCAAGTGTAGTCTATACTGTGTTTTGATGATAAGGATCAGCGCTTCGTTGCGGAGAGCATGGCAACAACTCACATGGATCTACTTCTATTAAACTCGCTGGCTGGTTCTTGTCGTCTGTAGCAGCGATGAGGGAAATTCCAGTTGCAATGATACCCAACAAACTTGTTGATGCCATCTACATTTTGTGATTCCAAGCCGATGCTTTGGTGCACCCATTTTCCTTGGTTGTATTGGTCTGATGAGCACAGGTTTTTGTCTTTTGGGAGTGGTTGGTATAATACATCTCTGTGTTGCTGTTGGTCTGGAACATCCTTTACTGTCTCCGAGACAAGTGCTACTCTTGCATTACTCGAGGACAATATCCACAGCGTCAGTAAGCAGACAATACTAATGCCTGTAACAGCGTATGTTTGAGATCTAAAGGATGGTTCAACCATGTGTAAAGAGAAAAAGGGGTAAAAAAAAAAAAAAAAAGAGAGAGTGAGAGAGAATATAAATTAGAGCGGTTGCTGTACTGACAGATTTCAACTAAGCTATTGAAGATGATCCAATTAAACTAGGGGTTATTTCAGGCGAGGTTTTCATATAAGATTTCCCTTTATTCTCGTTTTTAAGCCTAGAAGGCCAAAAAACTAAATATTAAGATTGTTGATGCTGTCATAGCAAAAGAAAAAGAAACCGCAAACCAAAAGGCTCTATTACCTGGCCTGTCGTCGCAAATCGATCATCCCAAAATGTATATCCTTTTACAATGCTGCGATATTGACCATCACTTATGATAGATTAGGGAATGCATCACATTCTTCAAGTTAGCAACACATCACAGCACTTTTTCGATGGAAACATAAAGTTAATAACAAACAGGCTTTTAGTATATTGTTAAACTTATTATAAACTAAACTACAAGGTTGGAGTAAGCTTTAATTTGGCATGAGTGCATGAGTGTGCATGATCCCAGGCAACACTATAGGCTTTGTTTCATACAGTTGATGTAGTGTTTTATGTTACTGATTCGTGAAGTGTTCCAGTACTATTTAGCTGTGTTAACCCAGTTTCCAGTTGGTTGTTGTTTGAGCGTTTCATGTTGTCTATTGCCTATTCTGGCGATTTACCTGTTGATAACACCCTTAGGCGAAGAAAAAAAGAGACGCAGGAATAGAGACTGAACGAAATATAGTGATAAATGATGAAACGAACTGGTTGATCCCCATGCAATCTCTTTGCTTATATACTAATATTAAACGAAAGCTATTACTGAGACGATGCGAAAGAGAGCTCAAGCTTTATACAGCATTTGTACACCACATTCTCTGTTCGTGTCATGTTTACTGGCAGTAGAAATGCCATACCACTCGCTGATGTAGCTCTTGAGATGGCGACATCAAGCTGGCGACATCAAGCTGGCCATGCATAAACACAGGACTTGTATAAGATCTACGACGACTTTCTTGAAAGATTGTCATTGCAAAAGACGCCTTTATAGGGAACTTCTAACAAAAGCAAAAAAGCATTTAAGCTAGACGACTGTGCCTTCAAATTTACAATCCTCGTTAAATCAACATCGTAATCATCATTGTCATCGTCAGAAAGGCATTTGGGTCAGCCAGCAGCAGTGCCACTGCCAAAATCAATTCAAGCCCAGAGTATTTTTTTTCCTACTCCAGATTGGATAAATTTTGTCTTTTTTTCGACTTGATCGAACTATTTTGCAAGATTCGACTATATAAATTGTGATGATCGTCCGATGCTTCCTAATACATTCCTAAAGTACTTTTCAAGGTGCTTCCCATGGTGGTAATTGTAATAGATGTTTTCAATGCACTTAATGAGCAATTTCCGAAAATAGTAAATGAGGTTTTTGGCTAAAATGTCGAGATTTTGCATATGAAAACCTCATAAAAGTAACTTCAGGGGCTGCTTTGCGTTTAGAGAAACATTTTGATTCAATATATACCATAGGAAAAGTCTTCATTTTTGAGGTCAAAAACGCGATTGTTTGGTTTTCGATGAAAACCATGAGGTATCCCTCATGCTTTTTCGTCGAATTTTGGCGATCTTGAAAAAGCTGAGCAAAGTCGTCAAGAAGTAAGTGCCAGACGAGAGCAATTGTTTGGTGCTATTCTCACAATCTAAAACGGCCTTCAACGCGAGAAAACACAGCTCAAATGTATCCGGATTTCGCTGTGATTTGCAAGCTTTTGAGTAATTAGAGGTATTGCAAGTGGACTATTTGTCCGTATATGAACTTTTTTTCTGATGGTATAGATGTGGAGCATCGTAGAAGAAGCAGAGCCACAGGTACAGGCCGTTTAGGGGCTTCTGGTATGATGGTAGACATTCAAAATGTGAAGCTTTAGCATATATCTGTAGATTTTATTTGGATAGACTGTTTCAGCCATAGCTACTTTGTTGTTACGATAACATAATATCTTATCAATGCATGTAAAACGAATCGCTACAGACAGTACGACGATCCAGGGATCTCTTCTTGGCTTGAATGATGCTTTGAGCAACATCTTCGATAACATGGCGAGGTAATGGGAACAATTCAGCAGCAAATACCAGGATAGTATAGCGGCGATCCACCAGTCTACCGACCATCTTGTTCATCATTCTTGGGCACTTGTCACCTCTTTTCAGAAGCTCCTTCGTATCATCAGAATCTCGGAAGACTTCAGCGCTTCCAAGCTCCATACGTGTAAATGAGATGAGCATGCCTGGAACTATGCCTGGAGCAAGTGAAGCTGCCTGTTCGCTGGAAGCTCTCTTCCTCTTCAGTTGTTCACCTTTAAAGACTTTGGTGTTGATTTGGTGCGCAAGGTAACTATGCTGCTGTGATATGGCGAGGAAAATAAGCTCCACACTTGATTGCAAAGATCACGCTCTCTTTCTATGGCTTGATAATAGGAACTACCCAGATTTGAATGATGAGATACTTGCGGCACCATCTTTGGCACAAAATCAGAGGGCAAATCAGCCATGTAAAATCAAATCACTAATGAAAAATGCTTAAATTAATCACACACACACATATATATATATATACTACACTACAGAATGCTGACTTGTTGCTGTCCTGCACTTACAGGATGTTTCATGCATCGAGTGCGTGTACTGATATTCAAACGACACTGTCAATGCGCCACAAACTTCAGTCGAATAGCACGCAACATTAGATGTTTGGTACCGCATAGCCTCTGGACAGCTGAGCCTGCCAGCTATCGGCAAGTATCGATGAATATTCAAATACTGAAGCAAAGGAATTGACAAATTGTGAATATTTTGCAGCAAAAGGTACCAGATCAGATGACGGAGAGATGAATCTGGTAGGAAAAGGACAGTGTCATTGGCTTTCATTCAAATTAAGAGGGTATTAAAATAGCTCCAGTGCTTGGCTTGGCTATTAATTCATTTCTTTTACAATCTTTCATATGTCTTCAATATACTTACAATAATGTTCAAGAGAGTATTAGCTTATGGCGTTGTTACTCTATTCATTTCAGGCATTCTGGTTCAGTTAAATACCTACCTTGCCCTTGTAAATATACACTACACTCCATCCATCAATGAACAAGATACCATCATAACACAGCCACAACACTATTATCGAGACAATACGACACTGCTGTCCTACATCTCTATCATCACTATCAGTGGCTTGCTGCTGCTTGCTAGTTCATGGATACAGAAAGCAAGGTACAGAAAAGCGAAACTCTTGGGGCTTTTAGGCTTTACAAAGACTAGTGCCTGGCAACGTTGGCTTCGATACGAAAGGCAGCTCTTTTCATGCGTCACTTTCTCCTTGATCGATGTATTCAAAGTGGGGTCTTTGATCAGCATCAATGCAATGCTGTTATTCAGCACGGCGAATGGCACCGTACCAGAAAACGATCCTCACCATGCAGGCTTTGAAGAGCCCAATCTATACAGGCAATCGCTGAGTCATCGAGCTGCTCAACTTGCAGTAACCAACATTGCCTTCTCGGTATTATTATCAGCCAAACTATCCATCATCCAGCGCTACTTTTTTGAAATTAACGAGACAATCCGCTGGCATGCTTGGTTTGGACGCATAGGCTTTTTTCAAGTAGTGTACCATGCATCTTATCAGATTCAGACCAACTACACAACCCAGAACCGTAGCATAATAGCAGCACTCACATCAAATGCACGCCATACCACAGGAGCCTTCATGTTGAGTGCCATGTTCTTATTGATGTTTGGATCGCATTCACTCGTTCGGCTCATTTCATACAGATTATTTCGAATCACTCACTTGGCAGCCTTGGTCATATTGATCTGTAGCGGGTGCTTTCACCATTGGTCCTTTTACGTATTTTATATCATGGTGCTACTTTTCTGGGTGATGGATCAGATGGACCGGTCTTACAGAACCGACATGCTGATGGCAGAGGCTCTACCAGGAGACATCGTCAAGATCAAATGCAACATACCCTATTCCATGAACGCAGGAGTGATTCCAGGGCAATTTGTATTCATTTCACTTACACCATCCGCATTTGCTGCAACCGTCTATGCGCATCCGTTTTCAATCTGCAGAATAGATAGCAATGATGCGCTCAAGGAAGAAGAGGAAGAAGGAGCCCTGAGCGAAAATGAAGCACTTGCTCGACCCATGGATGGCCAGTACTTTACATTCTACATCAAAGCAACTGGAAATCGCACCAAACCACTATACGATATAGCTCAATCAGGGTCCAAGGTGATCGAAGCGAGAATCAGCAAACCTCTGGGTAGGCCGTATGTAACTAGCGCAGGAGCAGAGTTTGGTGATTTCGACTCGGTGATTTTGGTTGCGGAAGGGATGGGTATCACACCTTGGATTTCTGTCTTGCAGTACGTAGAACAGAAGCAGCATGCCATCAAGACAAAATCGGTCAATTTAATATGGAGTATCCACTCAATAGGTTAGTCGAGTTTTGGTTTTCTGCTTGGAAGCATGCATACTAACGGCGAAATAGACACATTTTATGCATTTGAACAGGAATTGGAGCAATTTTCAGATTCACTGCAGCTGAATCTAAGCATCAGAATCTACATTACAGGCTTATCTGATCCTGAAGAAAATTACAGTATACCCAGCAACCTCACCTATATCAAATTCAAGGCGTCCTGTCGACCCAATTACACTGCTTTACTGCAAGAATTAGATCAGCAAGACAACACGACAGTTGTAGGTGTATGCGCTCATGAAAGCAGCATTGTAAAATTAAACAACCTCTGCCTGAGCCACTCATGGGCTATTAGAAAAGAACGATTCGAACTATAGATCCTTATTTATTGCAATAAATACGCATTGAACTCTTGCTCTAATTGATTGCATTGCCTTATGACATTTCTACCGATCAACGTGATTCTGCTTTCTTGCACTTCTTCGGGGAGCCATGGGCCATGTTCTGTGATGCTCAATTGATCATTGTTGACACCTTGTACAACAAATTTGATATTAGGATTCTGTTTCAATGCCAATACACCCTTCACTCGGTAAATGCCTCCTTTTGCTGTTGTTTTCTTGATGAAATCCTGTACACCCGCCAGATCCACAAATCCAGGCGCTAATAACATGGTTTGCTCGATGGAAGGATCGTGTTTCTTTTGTGCTTCATCGTTTGCTTTGGATTGTATCATGTCTACTGTCTCCTGGGTGCTTCTTTCGGGCCTTAGATCAAATATGGCGTTTGCAATGGGGACTTTGGCGAATGAAGTGGTGAATATTTTTGCTGTTGGGTTATATTGGCGAATGAATTGAGTGATGCTATTGACATCCTCTTCTTTGTTTGTTAGTAGATCCGTCTTGTTCAGTATGATAGAGTCAGTTGTCAAGATTTGAGCCAGTAATTCGTTCTTGTAAGTGGATGATGAAGCAGAGAGTGATGCTAGATTTTGATAAAAGTGCTTGCTGTCTAATAGTGTTACGATGCCATTGATGTAGTAGTTTTGGACAATCTCATCGGTTCCTCTTTTATTCGCGCCTCGAGCTATCTGTTGAACAATTGGCGTTGGATCCGCCAAACCAGTGGTCTCTAGGATTACATGCTGTATACGTTTCTCTTTAGGCTCGTGTTCATTTCGCAAAGCAATCTCCACCAGAGCATTGATCAATTCGCCACTTGAGGAACAGCATACACAACCCCTAAATCGAATACATGTTAGTCAGCAATTTACTGACATTTCACCTCAAGGATTACCACTGCTTACATTCCGAATTCATACAGGCTTTGCACGTCTTCGATCTTGTCTTGGTGCAGTATTTCATTTTCAATACCAAATGCTGCAGCAAATTCATTTTCAATGACGGCAATGCGTAAGCTGTTGTTGTCAGATGCTTGATGGTTTTCATCTAGGATCTGATTCAAGAGTGTTGTCTTTCCAGCGCCCAAAAAGCCTGTAATAATCGTAACTGGAATACGGCTAGTCATTTTGATATATATATATATATATATATAGTGTTTGTGTTTCGAAAGAGTGGAAAATGGCTTTCTTTCGAAAAACGTGGAGAATTTATACATATTCCTAGATGAATCATGATCATGTAAGCAAAACAGGTCCCAACAGTTGAAACCCAGTGTCTTATTCAGCATGAATCTGTATCTGTCATCTTGATCTGTAAGCCTCAGCTACTTTCTCTAGATGCTTCCAAAGTTGCTAATAAGATTGACTACTGCAAGAAGCTTGGTCTGCTTGCTTGAACAATGCACAGAGGGAGAAATTGAAGTAGACCAACGTAGAAATGATCATTTTGGGGTTTCATCAGCGTTTTATGCGCAAAGTTAGTTCAGCCTCACGCTTGAACTAAATGTTGGAAAGCATGCAAGTTGAGCACATTCTGTTTGAGATCAAAAAGCTCACAGCTAGGCTAACTATCTTGTAAGAGAGCAAGCCTATCAATTATGAGCATGCCGAGGACACCATATCAGAGAAAGAAGCATCCATTTGTAACACAAATGACCCTTTCAATCACAAGTGACGTCTTATTAAGATCTCCTGTTTTTTGGTTCTATCAATTTTCTACTAGAGGAAAGCATACAATTCTATAAAGCAATTGAAAATGCATACCCCAAGGACACTCTGTGGCGATGCAACTGAAATAAAGACGCGATGATGAGGATCCGGGATGCCATAACCTTAATTGGAAGATGGCATTGGCAGTAATCGATCAAGTGCCGAGGAAGATGTCTTTGAGCATAGGAGAGATGGGTATTTGTTTAAAAAAAAACCCCCCAGGGTCCAGTATAGGAACTCGCTTAAATAATCCAGCTTGCAAAGTAAACGGTCGATCTTGATGATTTGGCAATGTACCAAACATTCATGTACTGAGAGCATCGATTAGACACCCGATGATGGAGTCATTGGTGGGTACACATAAAAAGTCTGTGCGTTGCAAATAAAGCATGTACGCATCAATACAGGTACAAGTTATGATCTTGTTGTTAGCATATACGGAAAGAGGAAGGCGAGAAGAGCCATCTACATACCAACAACAACCAAGCAGAACGAGGAAATGATTGAGAATTTGATAAATTTTTAATACTAAATGCCATCGGTTAAATTACGGTATGGATCATGCGATCAACGAGATGTGGAAATAGGAGAGACTCATCTTTCCATATTTTGCTTCGATCGTATACAAGCACAGCATCAGCAGCAAACAACAGCAGGTTCGAACGGCTGATAATAGCAACAGACAGAAATAACAGCATATCCCCTTTTCCACCACGCGCGTCATTGTCCAAAACAAGGTAAAATCTCTATATAAAAAGATTTCATTTTTTTTTCCCTTTTCTCATTTCTTTTTCCTCTTTCTTTTTCCTCTTATTTCTTCACTCCTTTTTACTCTCTTGATTGTATCATGTCACAGCAACAACAACAACAACCACCGCAAGCAAGCCTCAGCTTAAAGAACGCAGATATCAAGCAGGTAAATCAAGGGGATGGAGTGTGTGCATTTAAATCTCCACCGGAAAAACTTATGAGCAACGCGAAACTTAGATGATCCATCGACTCAAAACGCGATTAGCATTAGCCAATTTCAAGCGACAATATGGATTCGAGAGATACGATCTGCATACATTAGAGTCCAATCTACTCAGAAATCAAATAAAAAAGAACATGTACAATGGAAAACGAAAGCATGATCAGCATGAGAAACATCGATATTATCCTACAAATACCAACAATGGTCATCATCATGGTACCAGAGTCATGTCATCATCGTCTTCATCACCATCACAACAAGCACTGGCACCCAGATACCCTGTGTCAGAGAAGCGCAGTACATCGCCACAGCAGGCACACAAGACAATTGTTCCTACTGACGAAGATGCAGCGAATGTCTTGGTGATGCTTCACAACATGGCTTCGGGTAAACCAGCATCATCTCCATTGTGTATCTAAGTTTTTCTCGTTTATTTAATCCACTCTTGCATTTACATACAACCACTCCTTGTTCCTTAGTGAATGCTATGTTTTATCCACCCATTTTTACTATACCTTATCTCTCATCCATTTATATACACAGCCATTTATTATTCCTCACGTTCACCATCATTGCTACTACCACTGCTATTAAAGAAGTCCAATACTATATCACGCACGCGCTTGCGAATCAGGGCATTATCACATACAACACTAGTCGCCGCGTAGGGAGATTCCACACGTGCACACCCCAAGACATGGATCACAGGTTCATTTACTTGACATTGGATTGGTATACGATGCTATTATAAGACGTAAATTAATTTACGTCTATTTCCATCAACAAATTCACACATACCTTTTCCAAATGTTGGATCAGGCCTTGCCGTCTCTTCTCAAGCCATTCAGCTGTATACTGATTTTCCTGCTGGTACTTTAATGCAGCATCGATGATGTGCAAATCAATACAATCTTGACTATCAACTAAAGTACAGACATATCAATAAACAAATGCTGCTACAAACAAAATGCATGCTTACCATCTACATCTCGAATGGAGCTGTTCATGACCACCACAACGCGTTGATCCTTGTTATCGTACATGACGACATGCTGGGATGCGGGATCAATGGTGTAGAGATAGCCAGTGATGGTTTTCTGGTTTTTGAGTGTAACTGCTGTGTAATGACCAAGCAGCTCGAGCCATTGCTCGCTTGTTTTTGAATAGAGCAATTCAGCCATGGTGGGAAAGAAACAGCAAAGCCCTCTCATCTTGAAATAGCACCTCAATGGCCTAAAAAAAAAGTCCGAATTCGTTACTATATACTTGGATGCCGTAGATCACAAATTGCTCTTTCTTCTTCTTCTTCTTCTTCTTTTCCAACCACAACATGGAGACTGACAGAGAAGCTACAGCTCTGTATTCGTTTGATCCCTTCAAGTTTGGTTTATTTTTACTAGCATTCTACATTATTCCATACCCTGTTTATCGATTTATAGCACATCGCTTGAAATGGGAGACAAATCAAAAGACAATGTCTCGTCATTGGAGCGATTTATTTGATGGCATTTCCTATGGATTGATACTGTTCATCTTTGGCAACTATTCCAACACGCTGAGGTATACAAACATCCACAATGCATCTTGAACACACATCTCACACTTAATGCACATTTAGCTGGATCACAGTGGCTGCATTTTATCCCTCACTGTTTGGCTACGCTCTCATTGCTGAACTGCCATTTACCAAGACGTCTTTGCCCAATATCAGAAACTGGCCAAAGGGGATGTGGGCTGTCTTTCTTACTGCAGTAGCGTAAGTTGATGACACACAGGATGTGCTTGTTGTAACTGATACACTTCTTCAGCATCATTCTTGTATTTGCAGGATATCACATCTATCTTGGCTACTTGCTGCCAATGCCATTTGTCATCTACTATGTGTCATGTCTCTCCATTCCTGCTGCCATTTTGGCGTCTTCCTTCTTACTATCCAAAGAGGTAAACCAAAATTGGTGTAGGACAAAGTTATATTCATGGAAGACTAGGAATACAAACAAAAACGCAACTCAACAGCATCAGGAACAGGCTGATGAAGGCACCACTCTGTTACCAGTGGCTGCAGCACCTCAGAACGTTCATAATCCATATACCAGACAGGTAGCCATTCATTTGCACCATTGGCAGATCTTTTACGTGTTGGCATTCTTTACACGATTCGATCATCCTGTCTCTCAGGTAGGTGCTGGCATTGTATTGGCGTGTTATATGGAGGGCATCTGTGCATGTAAGTGATGTTTAGTCAGTGATAGTGTTACAAATACTAACATGTTCATAGACGGCTACGATCGTTTGGTCAATGATGGTTAAAATATAATAAATTTTATTGATTTTATTGATTTTGTAGCATGAATGAAGATGAGATAGAATGATAGGGGGGAATACATTGAGTTGGATGGGGTGTAGTTTTTTTCTTTTTTTTTTTTGTTGTTGTTGCAAAAGATGAAGAAATATACATATAAGAAAGGAGGAGGAGGATATAGCGATGTGGTGATATTTACATTGATTTTGAATTGATTTTATAGGGTACACCAAGCAGATTGCATGACTTGATTGATGTTGAAACGAGTTTCTGGATTGACATCAAGACAACATTTGATCAGATCTTGAAGTTCAGTGGATATGTTTGAAGGCATTTCATATTGTCCATCCAGTACTTTTTGCTGTAAACGAAGATCGTAGTCATCTGCGAATGGTAATCGAGCAGTGACAAGAGCATACAGGATGACGCCGAGAGACCAAATATCAGTGGACGGACATGAGATGGCCTTTGCAGATTTGATCTGCTCAGGTGCAGCATATGCAAGAGAGCCGGCAGCACAGTCAAGATCATTGACGATATCAGGTGAAAGTGGCAAGTTGGTAGCTGGATTCACCTTGACGGGCTGTTGACAAATGGCCAAACCGAAATCACAAATCTTGGCATTGTTGGCTTGATCAATGAGAATGTTCTCCAGCTTGAGATCTTTATGGCACACTTTGGCTTCTTCATGTAAGTATCGGACACCAGAGCACAGTTGCAAGAAGATAGAACGAGCTTCCTCTTCAGACATGGGTGATTTGAGTTTATCCAGCAGACTACCCTTGGCACAATAGTCGCAGATCAGAAATGTAGCAGCATCTGTTTCCAACACTTTTTCCAGACAGACAATGTTGGGGTGATCCAGTGTTTTCCAGATAGACAGTTCTCTTTCCAAGCGCAAATCAATGTCGTTCTGCTCCAAGGGTGTATAGTTCTTTCGGATGATCTTGATGGCCACCTTTTGCCCATCAGATACTCGGAACCCTTTGCGCACTGTAGCAAAGCCGCCATAGCCAATGATCTTGTCCAAGACATAGTCATCAATCTCATCGCCTTCTTGCTCATCTTCCAATGGCTGCCTTTCCTGCGATGGCACTGGAGACAATGCGAATCCTGCAAGAAAGGAGGCAGCGGGGCTTTTGATGCTCTCCCATGATTTTGCAGATATTCTGGAGGGGGATTGCATTGATTGGCTTGGACGATTCAGTTGACACTTGTTGCGGGAAACGTCGGCTCGTCGCGGAAATGATTTTGATTCGTGGTGATGGGAGGATGTAGCTGTTGGTGATGTTGCGTTAAGTGATGAAGAGGAGGATGAGGGTGACGGGAACGGTGACAGTGATTCAGGCTGTTGTAATTGCTTCTTGGGGTGGGTCAAGACAGGCGATACGATGGCATGAGCAGAGCCCTGTTTGAGGTCGCTCTCATAAAAGGAAATGCCCAATGGATCAGTGTCAATGTGAAGAGAGTTTTTGTTCTTAATGTGCGTATTCAATTGGCATTTCTTATTGTTGGTATTAAACATTTATTTCTTTGAATCTTCTTTTATGTTTGATATAATCTTAATAAATGTGATGAAAATTAGAAAAAAAAAAGGAAAAGAGAAAGGTCAATTGGGATATAGTCTCCTAATATAAACAAAAATAAAAAATCATGAGTTTATAGGAAAGATTCCGACTTGGCCAATCATACAAAGTGTCTTATCAGGATCAAATTGATTTAGCTATATTTTATTATCTTGACCAATGAAAATTTTTGAAGCGCATCAAACAATAAAGATAAGCAATCTTACATTTCACTGTAATAATGCGTCTCCTTTGTGAAAAAACGGTTGGTGGTTGATAAGATCTATACTCGCATTGAAATATATCTCCTTAATTTGCTACTCAACCTCCTCTCTTTCTCTCTCTCTCTCGCTCTTCAAAGTGGCACCCCTTGAAATACATCATTGACATGTTCAATGTGCAAAATGCTAAATGCCATGAATTTACAGTGTGTGGTGTAAATGAAGCCTACACTGGCAGGCCCGATTTTTTCCGATTCATTTAGCACATTGGCAGAGTTACAAAAAAAAAACTCATTCTTCCCACCACGGTAAGGAAAAGGCACCAGAGAAATGCATCACATGTTCAAAATGCAAGATATATACAACAATACTACCTAAATCCATCCAATCATTATGTCATCTGTTTGTTATCTATGCGATTGTAATGCATTGTGATGAACAAACATGCTATACGTCACAGAGATGATAGTGAAATACTCCGTAAGGGAATTGCGCACTGTATCACAACACAATTAGACACTTGTACCTGGGCTAAATTGCATGAAAATGTTGATTGGTCATACAAATCTCTTTAATCAGCCGGATTAACCTTTTGATCTACGCCTTTTTTAGGATCTCTAGGTAAGATTTGAGCATTTGACCCTATTCAGAGAGCTTTGCGTTTACCGAAATGGATAAATCAAGCTATAAATCACATCAGTGCAATGACGTGAGATTATCTAGCGCGTAATTCTGGTCTCTGCTGTGCGTGATGAGTGCTGTTGCCATGGAGACGCATGAATGTCGAGTTCAAAGGCCGTTCATCACAGGGTGTATGAGAGCAATTGCTATTCCAGGAGAGTTTTCATATGCTCACACCATGGACCAATGCAATTGCATCTCAGCGACCTTCAGCTTGCGCAGTAGACTTGCTCTTTTCACAAGCCAAAACATCATGAGAGTGCTGACATGGAACGTGAATGGATTAGCCACTACCTTGCAATATCATCCATGGTCTGAGACCAAGTCTTATAAAGTAATTTTGCATTGCAAATCTGTTGATTGGTACTAAATAGCTTGCAAGGTTCTATTAGACGCGTTAGATTCGGATATTATTTGGTAGGTACACTCGCTCACTCAAAACATCATACTTGTCCGTTTGTTGACACCTCAGCCCACCAGTTTTCAAGAGGTCAAATGTCAACGATCCAAGTTGTCCAAAGAGATGGCTCTTGTGCCAGGCTATCATGCGTATTTCTCATTCTCAAAAGTCAAATTGGGGTACTCTGGAGTCGCCGTATATGTCAAGGATACAGCAACACAGCCAAGACGAACGTATGAAGGCATCACAGGCGTGCTCGATGCCGCAGACGATGATTTTGAATATGACTTGAGCACGCCAGCAAAACTACTGGATGATGAAGGTCGATGTATCATTTTGGATTTTGGGTTCTTTGTTCTGTTCAACATCTACTTCCCAAACGATTCGAATGAGAGCCGCAGCGATTTCAAGATGGATTATCACCACTGTGTGCAAAAGCGCATTGAATCGTTTCTAGAAAAAGGCAAGCAAGTGCTGCTGGTGGGTGATATCAACGCAGTGCACGAGGAGATGGATCACTGCGATGCAAAACAGAGTATGAAGGATCACTGCATTGCTGATTTTAAGGATCTACCGCATAGACGATGGCTGGATAATATGATTGACCCCAAGGGGCCTCTGATTGACATGACCCGTCTTTATCACCCTGGACGCTTAAAAATGTACACATGTAAGCTTCAATTTACAATAGAAAATTGCATATAAATTAATTTATACTATCCAAGGTTGGAATACAAGATTGAATGCGAGGTATTTATC
Source organism: Mucor velutinosus (assembly GCF_035048745.1). NCBI lineage: Eukaryota > Fungi > Mucoromycota > Mucoromycetes > Mucorales > Mucoraceae > Mucor > Mucor velutinosus. The sequence goes on along the minus strand of NW_027041902.1, from coordinate 184,217 downwards.
TATTATAGGAAATCACATCATTCTGTCTATTGACCCTGTAACACACTTCTATTTAGACCTGGAAATTTCGGTAAAAAACGCGAGTTGTATAGTGTCTTTTCTTATTCCAGTTTTTTTTACTCAACATGAGCTCTTTCTAGGTACGAGAATTGACTACATACTGGCCTCCAAAGGCTTGAAACCATGGTTCAAGTATTCAGATGTCCAGCCAGATATATTTGGATCAGATCATTGCCCAGTGTTTGCCGACTTTTCGCCCATAAATCAAACGATTGTGGATCAAAGTGAACCTATTTACGTTTCACCGTTGTTGACATCCAATTTCCCAGAGTTCAAGCAAAACAAATTATCAAACTATTTCGCAAAGCCATCATCAGCATCGTCCAACCCACCATCCTCTGCTCAACCACCACTGGCTAACCCAGCACCTACACCTTCTGCTCTTTCGCTAAAGAGAGTGCTGAGCGGCAATGGTAGCAGCAACACATCCAGCAAGCTGCAGCCATCGAAAAAGCTCAAATCCACAAAGAAGCCAGCGCCTAAAAACACAGCCTTGATGAACTATTTCTTTAAAAAGACAGAAAACAATACTGACACGGACATTATTTCAAATACAACGACAACAAAGCAGCAACTGCCCCAAAAGCAAGCAACCCAAGAACTAGAGGGGGATATTGATGTGAATGCACTTATTGAGGAAGCCCAAGAAAAGCAGGTGACGGCAAAAGCATGGACGTCAATCTTCAAGACACCTGAAATACCCACTTGTACATTCCATAAGCTGCCTTGCGTTGAGAGGATCGTATCCAAAAAAGGGCCCAATTCGGGTCGAGCATTCTACGTTTGTTGCAAACCCACTGGACCGAAAGATGGACCGAGAGAAGAACACAGCTGCGATTACTTTCAATGGAAACAGCAAACCAACAACAATACACGAGGAAAAGGGTTGTACACACAGCCGAAATAAGAATTTATTACAATTACAATAAAGTTGCTGATCATGATGCTAAATTGGAGATGTGAGAGTGGGGGTATACATTCTATGAGGTTTTTTTTTTTCTAGGTTGATTTGGGTCTAGCAACATTCTTTCGCCCCGAAGCAAAGGCACAATGCTGCTAAGCTACAGAAATGTACGAGTGAGTAGATGAAAATGTATTTCTGGTTAAGAACATACCATCCCCAGCAGCATGCGTCTTTTGATCGAGTAGGCTGACGGTAGATGATGACAGTTTGTGGTGGCGGTGTTGGATGATAGAATTGATTCATCTGATTGAAATTGTTCAAATTTTGGTTGCTTTTGCTTTGTACTGGTGGCGGTGGGTGCATGGCTGCTCCAGACACAGCACCAAGAGAGGTTGCCATATTATGTGGGGGCTGATAGGCAGGCGGTGGATAATCGTCAAACAGTGAGTCTGATGTGGAGTGTCCGAATCCATGGTAATTGGGTGATATAGGGGCTGATATGTGATGAGCTCTCTTCTTGTCCATTTATACGTATGCTTATGCAATCAAAGAGAAAGAAAGAGAGAAAATAGAATGGAGAGGCAAATTAATCCAATATGTATTAAGGAGGCAGCACCAGTTTTATGGTCACTAAATATATCGACTTTACACACATGTTGTATTCTAATACTATGTAAAGCAGCGCATATAATCTGTGTTCACATGTATGGTGAGTCGCTTTATCTGTCGCATGCTCTATCATTGTATAGCAAGGTAGGTGTTGTCCATTACAAACTTGACTAGCGTCCAAGTCTATCACTCTCGTCATATGTATCTATTAATACCATCGTTTGTAAATCAGTTACATCAAATGTAGCACAGAGAATACAGTTCTCGTTCTCAGCGTTTTGTTTGTCATTTGCAATTAAGCAACCCCAATCTCTGTCCTCGGGAACCTAGCTCATTTACGGTCCTCTACCTCTACAGTAATGAAAGCAATCTATATACAGGAAGACATTATAATTGTATTGCCTGCCCCAACTCAAAATATGGCCATACATCAATTAGTAAAAACTTGTACAGATTCAAGGCTTATATTTCTATTGACAAGGTCTATGGTTAAGCAGTAGTGGTCTCCTTCTTTTCCTCTTCTTCCTTCAAAACATCACTCCAAACATTCTCGACTTCTTCTTTTTGGATATCGCCAAAGACAACATCATAGACATCCTTGTACGTGTCGCAAGGCACACCGGTCAAGCCCTCCTTGATGTAGTCGGGTAACTCATCCCAATCAGCTTGGTTATCCTTAGGGAACAAGATGGTGTTCACCTTGGAACGCTTGGCAGCAATTGTCTTTTCCTTCAAACCGCCAATCTTCAATACTTTACCAGTAACAGTCAATTCACCTGTCATGGCAATGTTGGAACTGACAGGTCTGTTGAGAGCTAATGACATTAATGCAGTGGTCATTGTGACACCGGCAGAAGGACCTGTTATCACAACTCAATGTTAATACAACCTGCAACATATCTTAATACACATGCTATTTACCATCCTTGGGAACAGCGCCAGCGGGACAGTGCAAATGAACCTTGGCCTTGTCAAAGAACTTGTTCTTGGGGAAATGTGTAGCCATCAGAGACTTTGCGTATGTATAAGCAATGCTTGTAGATTCCTTCATGACATCGCCGAGCTGGCCAGTCTTTGAGAGATGAGGGGTGGATTTGGGGCTGAGTGAAGACTCTAAAACAGACTCAATGTAAAGAGAAGTGCCACCTGTCATCATAAAAAAAAACCAGTTAGCATCAACATGTATACAAAATATATATATCATCGGTTTACCCATGCTAGTCCAAGCTAAGCCCATGACAACGCCAGGAGGAGTTTTTTCATAAAGGCGTTCAGCTTGATAGACTTGAGGGCCAACATAATCCTTCAAGTTTTCATTATTAATGTCAATGGAAACATCTTTGGAAACAACAAGAGGCTTTCTGTCTTGCTTCTCCTCTTTAGGCTTGGTTTCAGTGCTAGCGTCATCTTGCTTCGTTTCCTCAACCTTGGTTTCCTCGACTGGCTTCTTTTCATCTTCACCAAACTCTTGAACCACCTTGAAAGCAGCCTTGCGGAAGACCTTGTCAATGTGCTTCTTCAAGTTACGAACACCGCTTTCGCGACAATAGTTCTTGATCAAAGCATCAATGGCTTCAGGAGTCAAATTAACATTGACATCTTCAAGGCCTGCAGCGGTTTTGGCAGCAGGAGCAAGGTACTTTTCTGCAATGGCAGCCTTTTCTTCAGCAATGTAGCCAGAAAGTTGAATGACTTCCATACGATCCAAAAGTGGGCCGGGAATGGTATCCAACACATTGGCGGTACAGACAAAGAGCACTTTGGATAAATCGACGGGGACATCCATGTAGTGATCCAAGAAACTGCTGTTTTGTTCAGGATCCAGCAGCTCCAAAAGTGCAGAGGATGGGTCGCCTTGGTGGCCACGACCCAGCTTATCAATTTCATCAATCAAGATCAAGGGATTTTCAGTTTGCACCTTCTTCAAAGCCTGAATCACTTTACCAGGCATGGCACCAACATAGGTACGACGATGACCCTTGATTTCAGCAACGTCCGTCAAACCACCCACAGAGAAACGGAAGAATTCACGATCCAATGCTCTGGCAATACTCTTACCAATGGAGGTTTTACCAACACCAGGAGGCCCAGAGAGACAGAGAATCTTACCCTCGACGGTGCCTCTTAATTTACCAACAGCAATGAACTCCAAAATTCTATCCTTGACGTCCTTCAAGCCATAGTGATCTTCATCCAAGACAGTGGTGGCATGCTTAATGTTGTAGTTTTCACGCGAGCGTTGACCCCAAGGGATTTGTGTGATCCAATCCAGATAGTTGCGAGTGACATTGAACTCGGAGGCAGCCGGTTCAAGATGAGCAAGCTTGTTAATCTCTTCGTCAAACACCTTCTTGACAGTAGCTGGCATAGCGAGCTTGGTGGCCTTCTCCTTGAATCCCTCCACCAACTTGTCTTTGCCATCGCTTTCCAATCCAAGCTCCTTTTTGATACCCTTCAATTGCTCCATCAAGTAATACTCACGCTGACGCTTGGCAATTTTGCTCTCGACATCCTTGGAGATCTTGTTTTGTAGCTGAGCATTCATGAGCTCCTTCTTGAGGACGACAAGCGACTTTTGAAGTCTTTCCTCAACAGGCAATGTTTCCAATACTTCTTGAAGCTCCAATGCTTCACCAGCAGACACGGCAGCAGCGAAATCAGCCAACTTGGAGGGCTCATCAAAGACGTTACCAGCAGACTGTGACATGGAAAAGCTGGCGATTTGGTCTCTGAAGAGAGGATTCAACGATGCAATTTCCTTGAATACAGAGACGATTTCAGATGTTACTGCGCGAATGTAAGGGCTCTTTTTGGAAAATTCAGGTTCTACAAAGTTCTCGACATTGACAAGTGATACAGCATAATCATCAGCCAAAAATGAGGTGGCATACTGTGAGTCGGTCTTATTGGCCTCTGCAGCAGCAGCTTCATCTGACAAGAATTCATCTACGCAGCAGAAAAAGATGAGTGTCATGTCAACACACACACACACACACACACACAATTTAAGCATGTTCTTACCTGACTTTTGCACGACAGCTTTCTCGGGCTCAAATTCAGATTTGGCCTTCTTTGATACCTTTTCAACCGCCTTGTCGCCCTCGTCAGCAACTGCAGGCTTGTTGGATGTCACTTCTTCCACAGCAGCCACGCTGTGTTTCTCCTTGATGGGGAGCAGTTCGTTGATCTTGATACGTCGATGAGGATACAGCACTGCCGTCAATCCCGTTTCCTCTTTTCCAGATGTCGCAGGAAACACGCTTGTGATCTGAGCAAACACGCCCACTTTGTGCACTTGGTCAATGTTGGTAATTGTGTCTACGTCCAATCCTTCGTCTTTTAAGAGAAAAGCACCCACGTAAGGTTGACCGCGCTTCATAAGCTCTTTGATTGCTGCAGTAACAGTTGGCTCTTTGATGACAACTGCCTTGTAAAATCCGGGAAATAAAGGTCGACCAGCGATAGGGAGTGCCAACACTTGGGGATACACCTCGGGCACAGTTGGCTTTTGAAGCTGATTGTCCACTACATCCCATGAATGGTTCTTGTTTGATTTGCCATCTCCATTTCCATTGCTATTACTACCGTTGCCGCCTTCATGGCCATCGCCATTGCCGGCTGTATTGCCACCATTGTTGGCTGGTGGAGGTGCTTGATCAGAGGGATTGTCTTTGGGATCACGATCCTTCATCTCGACAGTTGAATAAGACGAAGCAGCACGACGCAATACTGCTGCATTGCGAATAGGCTCGAGTCCAATGCATAATGATTGGTGGTTCTTTCTGGCAGCTCGAATGACATTTTCCCCACCCCAGATGGACACGTTGCCTTGGCTGCGGCTAGTTGAAAACGAACGTAAATTCAGAGGTTTAGGTGCTGCTGGTGATTGTAGCTGTGACCAAATCGCTTGATTCACTTTGGAGCGAGGAATGGTCTTTGACACATGAATTAGAAATGAGTGGTTCATGCTTTTTTTTTGTTGTTGTAAAGAGAAAAAGAAAAGAGAGAATGGGAATTCCAGAAAGAGCGTGTGGGTTAATATCAAGCCGTTGACGAATTCAACTTTTGGGATAGGAAACATCAATTGGCCACGGTTCTTAAATCTCATCATTTCGGTATAATTGGAGCCTTCTTTTGTCCCAGGAAATTAAGCAAGGTGTGGAGACTTTCAGTTTTGATTAATCATCAAACATGCCACAGTTGAGATTAAACAGTGCGGCTCTTGCTATTTGCTCTGGCATCCCTATGATGTAGCCCTTTTGATAGACTATTAGGCTCTGAATAAGAACTCCAATATATAGATGTATAGTCAATACTGCGAGCATTTGCTTGGGTAAGGGAGCCTGGTGGATTCAAGCTTTCTCCGATCAAATGTGTGCAAACTGGTTGCTTCACATAGACCCGTTTGCATAAATACATGTGAGATGTTTGGAGCATGGTGGCACTAAAATGAGCGTTTCATTATTTATTATGACAACACCAGGCTTGTTTATAATGCGCATGATGATTTGGCATTCAATAATGAAATGGGTGGCATGGATAAATGCGCCAATGCATGAGCATTCCACCATTGCAACTTACACGCAAGAAATTGCATGCAAAGAACTATGCAACCATCATTACAGGTAGCTACAGCAGGCAAAAAAAAAAAAAAACGCTTGCAATCTTGCCATCACTGCGTTTTAGTTTGAAACAGAGCCTGTCGAGAGAGCCCACCACTACACTGAATAGCAGCATACTTTATCACTATCGCAACATACAAGAAATTGTCCAACCACACTTTGCCAATCTCTGTTTGAAATCAGTGAGGATAAAGATTGCCCCTTCTTCCTCTTTACCCCACACACACAACAATAGGGTAAACCCTTTTTCTTCCCCCTTTTTTCATTTCTTTTTCTACTACTTGATCAAATAACCATCAATGAATACTTTTATACAAAAGTATCAATACAACATTATCAATAAACCCATCCGAACATTTGCGATGCAATCATGTATGATGCCAAATGCCTTCAGCAGAGCGCTATGACTAATAATGAATAATCACAGCGTTCATGATGACCTTGGGCGATATCATTTCTCAGCAAGTGATCGAGAAGAAAGGGTTTGACAACCATGATATAGGCCGTTCTGTTCGCATTATGATCTATGCAGGTGCCATCAATGGTCCCTTGGTAGGCAGCTGGTTTGGATTCATTAATAATGCTGTAAAAATCAAGAACAAGTGGGCAGGTATGTGGCTCTCACAAAAAGACGAGATGGAGTTTGCTTACAGTTACCATACAGCAACATTTGTAAGAGTCGGCATAGATCAAGCTGTATTTTCGCCGGCTATTCTCGCCATATTCATGGGAGGTATCTCGATATTAGAAGGTCGTACAGTGAACGAGATCAAGATGAAGTTTGAAAACAGCTACTTTAAGGGACTCATGAACGCTTACTGCTACTGGCCATTTGTGAACATATTTACATTCTCAATGATACCCATCCACTATAGACCTATCGTGAACTCGTGCTTTGGAATTGCATGGAACTCTTATTTATCTCACATGAACCAAAAATCATTGCAATCTCTGAAGCTCATCAATCCCGATAACTCTCAGCACACCTCATCCGCCACCATGCCAACAGCAGCTTCCGCATTATCATCCTCCTCCTCCTCGACATAGACAATAGACAGACATTTATACAGTAGATATAGACTAATGTCACATACATATCAATACAAAAGCTATGACTTATCCTTGACATCATTGGAAGCATTACAGAGACGATTAGTTTTTAAAGCTTGTGGAGATCGGTTCTGCCAATTTACATTTGCACAAATACTTACATCAATTAAGGAATTTGAGTGCTATTTTCAAACATCTGATGTATTAAGGCTAAAGTTATTGAGGCTAGAATCTGTGTCAATACTCTGAAATCATGAAACGGATAGTGTTTGGCGCATTTCCGAGTAGATGGGCACTAACATAATACATATGAAGTGTATAAGTGTTTCTCGTTCATTGATTTTGATATTCTGATTTTCGGCTTACAAGTAATTTTTGAGAATTTCAAACTGGTTGTCAATCACATATACCTACAGCCTTTCAAGCGTGGTTAAAAGGCATACATGGCGCATCGTCACCCTCATCTGTGATATCGTAGCACCATTGCCCTCACACCACAGTCAACAATGGATACAGTCAACAATTCATTTGTCTTTCAATCGCCATTTTCTTCCTGTTAAAAATACCTCATTCTAGGCAAAACTTTACATTATTCAACCTTCCTATTTCAAGAATGCCCGTCTCTCCCACTAATCGCTTTGATGGTATGGATCTGAGCATCAACAAAAGCTGCCCTCGGTTTTGAAGGTAAACTATATAAAAGATATCAATACTCGGGATGTGGAAGGCGACTTCCGCCATGCAAATGATTTGATGGCAGAAGCTAAGGTGAATGCCATGCATTTTTCTTGTTCAAAATACATGCATACATACATATATATCACTGCCATTGCTCATTATAAAAAACGCAAGCTTCGTAACGGAAGCAAATAATAAAGAGCAACAATTGTAACAAAAAGTACAAAACAGACAGTAACGCTTTCCAACCATTACTTACATTGGGTCAATTCACAGATCCTTTGAATGGGCGGAGAAAAGATAGCCGAAAGAACATTGTGAAGAGAATGATACTGAAAGGTCAATAGCTTTTATGTCACCATTGATTCGTTCAAGAGGATAAGATCTGATTGATGAAGCCCAAATGATAAAACGTGATCCCAATTTGATATCTCTAAACAGATCAATCTGATGAATATCCAACAACCCAGAAGATATAAGCCTACTTTTTGGAACTGATCATATTCTGATGAATCTGCTACTTTCAAGACAACCTCAATGATGCTAGAGCTTTGAAAGTAGCATGTCCCTATAACAGTTTTACGCTTAGAAAATGGTGGTGCAATTGGATTTTAGATTGGATGTTGAGAGGATGAGAAATTTGAGATTTGAAAAATCTGCAAATTTTGGACAGCTGCTGTTAGTAAAACTTTTCAATTAGTATACAAACCTGGGTTATATGTCTACTAAAAGTTATAGAGGGTACTTTGGTTGAGTAGCGGATGTTTGACTTAGGGTTATTCAGAACAATGTGGATGAGTAATAAGGAAAGATCGTAGAAATGAACAATTTTCAAAGGACTGTAGTGCAGGATTTCACTAAGTGAACGTAAGCTTAAAGGTTAGTAGCTTCTTCAGGTGCCAGAAGGGCTGCAAGTGTCTATAAAGATTAAGGTATTCTTGATGGGTAGATATGTCTGTGTTGTGCAACAACATGGACAAGCTATGATAAGTGAAGTGCATCTCAGCTATCTAAATACTGAGGTTCACCAGATGTGATAAGCGTTGTACAAGATAAATTGTTACTTTGGCATTCAAAACTTAATATAAATAGAATAACTCTTGTCTTCATCAATAAATCTTTAGTTTTTGTGTCTGATCTTATTCAAATAAGTCTTTTCTTGTTTTTATAATATCGAACATTTTTTTATAAGCTACAAATAATAATCCTTTTATTCTTTGTGCTTAACACCTAACATGTTGAAGAATCATGTTGTTAAGACTAGACAACTGTAGCTTGCTTTGTTCGATAATAATAAGATTTTCAATTTAAGATATGTATTTCCGCCCGCTTAAAAATAACATCTCTGATGTCGATTAACTCAAAAAGTAAGCATTTTCAATACTAGTTTTCCCCTTAGAAGTTGCTCCAATATCATTACTCTACAACATATTTAAATTTGATGAGATTTTAATTCTTTCACCTGGAAGACCTAGATGTACATGCAGTGAAATCAGGTTTGAATAGATTTCACAAAAAAAATAAAGCAATAGTAAAATACAATAATAGAAATCAACTGTATTTTATTTGTGTATAAAATGAACTGAAAATCCTGGAATTGAGTAAAAAAAAAGAAGAGTATTTATACATTTGCAACTAGCTTGTAGGATTAGTGATGATAGAGAGCAATAGGTTCTGCTATTGCGATATCTGACAAATGTTGTTGATACTTGATTTAAAGTGGTAATCAATGCAAGAGCACTGGCCATAAGGGTGGATTTGAGTAACCTTGATGGGCTTGGGTGAGCTATCGTCATAGCATGATTTAATGTAACCTTGATGGTTTAAAGCGTGATGTTTGTTATTGAAGTATGGAATCCTTTATCTGGGATATTGTGCAACTATGGCAGCAGGGCATAGTTGTCATATTTGAATATGCTTGTTATTGATTTGATTTTATTTGGATAAAGATAACATCCCTTATTACGACCATCATGGGTGTGATTGAATACACTGTGATCAGGAGTGATTCATTCACACGATGTGCGATATAAGCATTTATCTTTACTTTAGTATGTTTAAATGGTTGTTGATGTACATTTCAGCGCTTTACTAGTAGATCCAAATAGCATGAATTTGAATGAGTGCTATTTGGTGAATTTCGGTTTACAATCAAGTTGCGTTTGGTTGGCTATTTCATTACATATGGATCCTTATTTTGCGCAATATAAAGGCTGGGCTATGGATATTTTGAAATACCGTTTTTGCAGTGTGTGGCTAAATTGGAACGCAAAATTTGCTATCTTTGTTAAATACAACCTCTTAATTACAGTTGACCGATCGATAAACAAGGTGTTGGCAAACCTTGCGGTAGAAACCGCTAACCCCAATCTTGCTTTGCTGTCCTGTAAGCAAGCTGTCAAGTCTCCAGTGCTTACTCCATATTATATGGAGACTAGTGACGGTTTTCAACCTCAATCTTTTATTAGCATTCTTCCCTTTTTTATATTACTAGCGTTTTTCCCCCCCCCCTTTTTTTTTAATTATTTTGCAAACCTTTTACTGATAAAACAAGGCTATCTTTGTTGATGGAACTAAAGCAAGTATGATTGACAGCAGCTCAGTAGACGTAGGATACAATGTTAACGCGTTTTGTACTGTAGCTATACTGTGAATTGTTCTATTTTGGGACCCATTTCTAGTCTTTTGCTGCGTATTTGATGGTGCTCGCTTTGATGGTCTATTGTTGCTTCTGCGGTCTTTCCCTGGTGTTTGTGTATCCTTTGGTCTGGTGTCTGCTGTATGCTGGCTTTCTGGTCTATTATATTGGGTTGTGGCGGTAAGTGGTAAGTATCTTTTTTCATCTGGTCGCAATAATATAAAACTTCTTTGAACGTTTGTATTATTACTTCCTTTTTCGTGATAATGCATTCATAATGTTTGCGTTGTTGCGTTTTCTTTTTCTTTCTTTTGTTGGCTGTGATATGATCAGCTCAACAAATAACTGTAATGTTGTTGCTTCGTATATATGAACAACAAGCATCATGCACTGTTATATTCTTGTATTACCGCTGTAATACTTTGTTATATGGCCGTGGGTTGTTGTTTGTGTTGCCTCTGTTGCTTCATATGAAACAATATTAGTTGTTATGTTGTATTACACACTCATACTACTGCTGTTGCTTCTGCAACTGTGCATGTTTGTGTTGCTTTACATCAGATTATTACCATACACGTTGCTCATGTATGTATTTCTGTTGCAACAACGATGAGCTGTTATAAACATCTTTGATTTTGTATTTGTTATGCTTTTCTTTGACTCATTGCGCGTGAGTATCCTTTTTTTTTCTTTGCTTACATATACTACTATACTCCTATAGTATTGTAGCATGATGTTGTTTCCTTCCTTTCCTTTTTTTTTTCTTTTATTATGTTTCTTTGAAGCATACCTGTTTTTTTACGTTGTGTGGATGTGCCTATCCCTGAAGCTCAACAAGACATTATCCGACACCAGGAGGTAGATAGGCCGCCTCCACTTGGTTATCGCTACTTACTTTAGTGATGATTGAGGGTCTCAATGCCTGAATTTAAAGCTAGGTGGTGTAAGTAAGGCATGCTCTAGCACCCGAGGGAAATTTGATGATAGTAACAGCTATATTGCTATATAGCGGCGCTTAAAATTTTGCCTCACATCAAAACAGGGGGAAACCCTCGCAAAATTTTTTTTAGGTCAGCGGAGTTTTCAAGCGATTTGATTGGCTGAGAGGTTGAAGCACCAAAGGATCCTAGCTAGTTAATCTCCTATTGATTTCTCATTTAAAATTATAATAAAAGGGTAGCCAAATAGATACCATTGAATGCCTACTTCATTTAATAGTAAGATAATACGATGCAACTATTCAATCTGGCATCCATTGCACAACAGTTTAATATGATGAGGAAATTGTTTTAAATTTATTATGCGGGGAGGTTGTATTGGTACTACTTTAGGTTAGCAGTGTTGTTTACATTGATGTTACAACAGTATTCTGGCCATCCCATTACCATTCAATAGTCAGTTAACTATTGAAAACTATAATAAAACGTTTTATGCTTCAAGGATTATTATAACTTTTTCTCTTTTAAACACAAAAATAGCGGTTTAGATCAGCAGTATCACCCAGTCTATCAACTTGTACGGGATAAATGTCATAAAGTCTTTGATCGGCATTTTTGTGCGATATTAGATTCGCCTGCTTTTGTTCTGTTTTTCGAAAGTGCAAGAAAAATGGAAACATCAGAAAAGCTTTTTATAGCATTCAGAATCTGTAAATGATGAATTTGTATTTCTGAATTGGTGCGAGTAAACAGTATTTCCTTTAAAAAAAACATGAAGTAGAATCAAGAGTTTGAAGGTTAAGAGTCTCTTCTCGCGCCATGTGGAGACGTTAGACAACGAAGCCAAGGAAAATGGCAAGGGGCTTCACTTTTGTTACGTGCTCATCTCATTAATATTGCTTATTAATGAAATACAGGACTTCAGAATGGAAGCAAGTAATGAAGAACCAGCAATTGCAACAAAAGTAAATCATTTTATGTCAATCAATTATGTAAGTTCTCTACCCATGCCAACGAGCAATGACTAATGTACTCTATTTTTCTCTGTATAGATGGCAATGCAAGACGAAGCAAGAGTACATAATATAGCAGAGGACCTTACTGCCGTATTCTGAATATTGTATATCCTCCTCTAACGGAATAAATACTTCATCCAGGCACAAGGCTGACTATCGTACTCTAATCATCTAATCAAACTATTCGCTCGATTCTAAGTCGAGTTTCTATAGAAAAAGACACATTTTCAATATCATATTGGTAGTTTACACATCGCAATTGTTGGGTGTGTGATTTGTTGCCCAAAATCTCTAAAGAGAGCTAGCAGTAAGTTGTAACACAGTGGTGTACGTGATTCAAACCCACTAAAGCTAAACAATCGTAGCTGTTACCCGAATATCTAGATGGCCAACCACGCTTTACATCAACACGGATACATAAGATGCATTTATGTCCATGTATCGTATCATAACTGTATCTTTCTGTCCACAAATGTAGAAAACACAGCCAAAATTGATGGAGTTTGGACGCGGATATCTCGTGTTCAAAGCCGTTTTAGACCGCCAGAGTGGCACCAGCTAGTTGCTCTCATCTAGCAGCTAATTGCTGACACCTTTGCTTAGTTCTTTTGGGATCATCAAAATTCGACGGAAAAGCATGAGATACCCCTCATGCTGTTTGTCGAAAATCAAACGATCGCGTTTTTGACTCCCAAAACGAAGACTTTTACTATAGCATATATTAAATCAAAATGTTTCTATCGATCCAGGGCAAGCCCTGAAGCCACTGTTGCGGAACCTTGGTATACAAAATCTCCACATTTTGACCGAAAACCACATTTCATGTTTTCTGATATTGTACACTAAATTGTTTAAAATACTTGTTATGATTAGCACCATTGGATGCGCCTTGAAAAGTGCTCTAAAAACCCATTAATAAGCAGGGCATGATCATCACAGTTTATACAATCGAATATGAAAAAGTAGATTAAAGAAGTCGAAAAAGGCAAAATATGGCCAATCTTGACCAAACATTTGCTCTGCACTTGAGTTAATTTTGGAGGTGGTGCAGTTGCTGTTGGCTGACCAAAATGCTTTTCTGATAATGGAAATGATGATTGGGATGTTGCTTAAATGGGGATCATGAAGTCGAAAAAACTGTCGCTTAGCCTGAATACTTTCTTCTTCTTTTGTTGGGAATTTTATCTCTGACAACACCCAGCCAGCCTGGTCCACCACCAAAATATAGGTGATTGCAACTTTTTAATCATACAGTATTTCAACATGGCATATAGGCAGTATGCGGTTCATTGATTTGTTTAAAAAGAGACCATTGACACTGGCTGGAAAAGCTATTTCGGTATGTGATGAGAATATCTTAAAACTTGTATCAGCACATTCTTTTGGAATGATAGCTGCAACCTCTGACAGTCGGCAGATTCTGAGTATGCCTATATTTATCAACGATCAGCTCCAATCTCGTTCGAGGGTTGAGTCGAATGTGGGCATCCTCGTTGATAAGATTTCAGGCTTGTCATTTTTCTTCTTCACTTAGGGTCTCATGTAGATGCTTGTAAATGCGAACAAAGGTTTTTGAGCCTTGTCCAGTGGTCAATGCTTTAAGTTTTATATGCCTCTGACGACGTTTTTTTCATAGCATTGGAGTGTATTAAATGGTAAATAAGCGACTTTAATAAACGGCTGCCTAATATTGGCAAGACAACATCTCCATATATACAAATAAACAATGTAAAGCAATGACAAGCTAGACTTGAAGCTGAATCAAAATACGCCTATACTGCCAAAAATATAGAGTCAATAGGTAGTCCGTATCAAGCCTGTTGGGGCAATCCCAAATGCATTGTGCTGCTTCTAAAATGTTCAAGATTTTTACATCTGAAAAGACCAGTAGATTTCCTCATCCTCTTTAACAGGTTACGCCAGAGAGCCAACCTTTTGAAGTTGCGTATTTGGAAAATAAGGCAGAAATCATTCCATGTTGCACTCCAATGCAACCAACATCCGTACCAACATCAATATTGGTTTGCAGTACAGTGCCAGACGGGAGTCACAAGATTGGCTACAAACATGGCAAACAGATAGGTTGCTATTTGGCTTTCTTTTTTCTCTTTTTCCAATCATCATCTACGCACCCACACACAAACACAATTTTGATTTCATTTGAATATGGAAATCTCGAGTGGACCCTTCTTCACCACATCAACTGGTCTTATTGATAGTATCGACAGTAAGTATGGACATGTGTCGTACGCGCGTATGGAGCTTTAACTTTTCTTATAGAGAAATTGATGGTCGTTTTAAGAGATGGTCGCAAATTAATTGGCACATTGCGATCTTTTGATCAGTTTGGTTAGTTTGTTTATATCGAGAGGCGATTGGAATGGATTCATTAACATGAGGTGGGCATATGCAGCAAACCTCGTCTTGCAAGATACAATTGAAAGAATTTACGTGGGCAACTGTTATGGTGATATTCCAAGAGGTATCTTTTTAATCCGTGGTGAAAATGTTGTATTGCTTGGCGAAATTGTAAGACGAAATGATGAGATCAGCATGTTGGAAAGAAATAGACTCATGCTCATCGATGTGTAGGATCTGGATAAGGAAGAGCAAATCAACTTAAGGCAGGTGCCTGTCGAAGAGATTTTGGTTGCACAGCGTGAAGAGATTGAGGCAAAGGAGAAGGTTGAAAAGATTAGAAGTAAAATCTTGCATGATCAGGGATTCTGTGTTGATTCTGCACAAAACGATTTGTATTGATAGTAGTAGTATATAGTAATCATTCAAAATGTATAAATTTTTTTGTCTTTTTCTTTTTTTTTTTTACATGTCATCATGTTGATAAAGGGAAGGTTTATTAATGTAGTTTTTAGTAATAGTGGTGGTAGTGATTGTTTATGCCTTGTTGCTGTTGTTCTTGGTATCATTATCGTCGCTGCTGTGAAATATTCTAGATGTCTTTCTCATGATTTGATCAATGAAACCACCAAGAGCTGCTAGAGGAACCAAAAAGACGCCGCAACAAACGCAGTTGTTGACATTGGATGATTCATCAGGTGAAGTGAAAGGTTCGTTTGTAGGATGGGCGGGATCAATAGCCTTCTTTGGATTACTGGACACTGGAGTAGACATTAGAAACTTCGGCCTATACAAGAATGAAAAGGAGGGAAAAAGAAAGTAGAGAAAGAAGCATATGAGATACTCCACACAGATTTCATCAAGGTGCACGTCACTGTAAAAACAGCAGCTCAATACAATCAAGGGGAACATGCCATAGCATCATGTATAGAGTGGGTTGTCATACAATGGCAGCACTGTCTAGAAACTGAGTTTTGCAGAAGAATGCCTCGTGTCTTGAGGCACCCATCACTACTTGTTATGGCATGATTCTCGGCTAAGCGAGAGGTCCAGGTGGAGCGCAATCATCATCGTACGATCATTTGAAGATATACAAACCCAATGTACAAGCCTTTCTGATTGTTAGTAGCCTTTGATATGGTGAACAGAGTAATGGCATTTTGATGATATTGCGGCAGAGTTATACAGGCGTAACTCTGTGAAATTTCGGTATATTTCAGACACATCACATTACATTTGATCTGATTTTATTTCTTGTATTTGCTTCTCAAATGTTGGTCAGATTGAGCGATACGCTCACAAAATATAAACACAGATCGCATAATTCAAATGCTAGGAAAGAGCATAGTGTTAAAAGCGTTTGGTGAGTATCTTTACAGAATACCAAACCCTTGATTTCTTTCGTGCTTTCAAGCTTATCTGATGGCATCCAATGCTTCATGCTACTGGTTTGAATCTCAATGAAAGTTAGGACAAGCAAAAATACTATAGTGTCCTTTCTGAGCCCATTGGAGGTTGGTCAGTGTATCTACCTATCATCCCAAGAAGGCATTTAGGTAGATCGACGGTTTTGACGATGCTCTGGAACCATCAAACACCAATCAATGATAAAGAAGTTCATTGAATCGCCGTCTCTCTCAGAGAATGTCTCCTCCTTTCCTATACAATCAAATGAAAATCTTTTTTATCTCTCTCTTCTACCCCTTTTTTCATATTCTTTCATCCTTTTTTTTTTGTGAATTAGTTGCTTTGTCAACAAAGCCACATCAACATTTGGGATCAAGGGTAACATGGCAACTACCATCAACATTGAAAAGTCCGATGATCTACTCGTCAAAATTGAAAATCTCTCCAATTTAGCCAAGGCATCATGCTATAAAAGCAAAGGCAAGACACTTAGAGACTACATTGACAACTTGCTGGATGTATTGGATGATTTGATTCGGCTTTCTGCTGATCGGTTCATGAGCTTGGGTGATATCGATCATGATGACATTGAGGAAGACGAGTATGAACAGTACATTGTTCACCCCAATGATATCATTCGAGCCAAGGGATACTCCAGTGCCATCTTGTTGAAGCTGATCTCTGCAGAAATCTTGTTTGAAGATGACAAGGACGAGGAAAGGATGGAAAGAGCCTCTCGATTGCTGGCACACATGTCTGGTAGAGGAGGTACATTATTGAATTGTATAAAATTTTCTGCTATCAGATCTTAACCAATCATGTGGATCAGCTGCAGGCTCAATTACTCGCACGTGGCACATTCCGTACCTGAACTCTAACGGTGTTCGACAAGAACTCCTTGTGCCTCTTCATGAGCCATGTTATGTAGGTAATGACCTTGGGTTCAAGACATGGGGAGCAGCACCAATGATGGCCAAGTAAATAGCAACACTATTTGTAACCAAATCAGATGCTGAATGTACATTGCTATAGGAAATTGCTGCAACAAAATATCATACCCAACCTTCCAGATTGCCGTGTGCTTGAATTAGGCACAGGCACAGGCATGGTAGGCTTGATATGTGATCACTTGGGCGCCAGTGAGATTCATGTGACAGATTATCATCCCCGTGTACTTGAAAACGTGGCGTATAATGTTCAATTGAACAAATCTCGAGCCCAAGTATCCAAACTCGACTTTATCCAAGTTGCCAAAGACGAAGCTAGTGAATGGCATAATCAACAGTTTGACATTGTCATTGCCAGCGATTTGCTGTACGAGATGGAACATGCCGAGTACCTTCCGATTGCTGTTGAGAAGCTGATGAAGAACGATTTCTATTTCATGATTCCATTGCGAGAGACACATTGGGAGGAAGTGCACCACTTTGAAGCCAAGATGAAGTCTTTAGGGCTGTCGATCAGACGAATGCAAGACAGTGAGAGAGAGGAGGAAGAGGGGCTGGTACAGTTTAGATATTATGAGTACACCCGTGGTGCAATATCAAATGTATCACAATAGCAACAACGTCATTCGAAATCCTATATAAATAATAAAATACCAATTTCTTTCTCTCTCACTCTCTTTTTTTTTCTTTTTTTCTCACTCTTTATTATCATTACTCCTTACTGTATATCGCACAGACAGACGCAGGTACTGTTTTATTTATTGTTTATGGATTGGATTTGACTGATTCTGTGTCTGTAGCTGGAAACATGAATTATGATACAACGCCAACACCTACCTACAAACAAATGGCCAACAATCCAAAAGACATGTACTATAGCAACAACAATAATACAAACAACAGCACAGGGGCAGACGCTTTCAATGCCAATGCCAGGCCCAATATGACTTCTCCATCCATAGAGCACATTGATGAGGAATTGCAACAGAGACAGTAAGTAATATTCATGCATTTCAATCAGAACGCAAAGAAACACACGTGATAAATAGGAGAAAACAAGTAACAATTTATATCATCCCTCCATCTAGTATGCAACAGCTGTTTGATAAAAAGAGAAGAAGACGAGAATCACATAATGCCGTCGAGCGTAGAAGAAGAGACAATATCAATGAGCGTATATTTGAGTTATCTACGCTGTTACCCGAGAGAGATGCAAGCAAAAACAACAAGGGCACAATACTACGCAAATCAGTGGATCACATCAGACTGCTACATGATAAAGTCAATCAGTATCAGCAACGAGTGCAAGAGCTTGAAAGCATGTTGGACATGTATAGAATGCGATGGGGGGATTTGCCTAGCAATAGTACCAACAACACAACCACCACCACCACCACCACCACCGCCAACAACAACAACAACAACTTGAATCTGAGCAATATACCATCCTCTTACTACCAACAACAACAACAGCAACAGCAACAGCACAGGGATGCATAATAGCCTTCCGTCTTGTTTCTTACGTTACCTTTTTTCTTTACTACCCACTACTACTATTTTATGTATGGATTACCCTCCTCATTGCTCTGAATATACTTAATAATTCCTTCCACATCATGATGAAAATCTTTTGCTGCCACCCAGTCAGACATAAAACGAGGTATTAAACCACCTGCTGATGAACGCTGAATACAGATCCATTCGACTTGCTTGTCTCCTTGTTCATTTTCTATTTCAGAGACCAGTTCCCAGGCTTCATAAGCACCACGAACATAGCCCTGTTTGACTGGATTGTAGGCAACAGGCTGGCTTGTTACCATGAAGGATCGAGCATCGGTTTCTCGAGTAGCCACTAGCTCTACAAATTCTCGATTGGCGCTTGGTACGGGTGTTTTAAAACCGAGCCAAAACAGGTCTGCTCCATCATGTACATGTTGCAATAAAACGGCATCTGTCAGTTGTTTTACATATTTGGTCTCGTTTACACTGTGGTTGAGATACAGCAAGGAACGTAATTGATCATATGTGACCTGATCTGCACCATGTATACTGGAGCGTTGAATGTAAGCATGGCCTTGATGGCCCTTGTTTTTACGAGTTGTGATTTCTCCGTGCGTGTGAATGACGGGCCATTGCTTTGACTCCTTGACCAAGTCGAGTACCTGCTCGAATGACCTGTTAATGATGCGGTTTGTCTTGTCTGTATCCTGTAAATCTTGCACCGTAATAGTAGGCTTTATCATGCTATCTAGAATTGAAAAGAATGGGAAAGAGAAAGAGAGAGATTGGATTGAGATAGCGCATGACACAAAAGCCAAAATGCAGGAGATCCTTCACGCATTTTTCATAGTGTAGAGTTTGAAATATATCGCCTCCTTGCTAGTCTTTATTGATATTCATGTATTTAAATTAATTCAAATGGTCATCCCAAAGTGACATTGAGTGAGGTTGATGTTGCTGTTGTTGGTATTGTTGGTAGAAATGTGGGTCAAGTGAGCTCTCTTGTCGATGATGGCGTGAAAACCTCGGTGGAGGCTGCTGAGCCATCGGTAAAGATGGAATGGTATTGGAATCATCGCTGCTGCTATTGTTACCGCTACTACTTCTATGGCTGCCTAAACACATGGAACTATGCAACGAGGGTCTGTATTGCTGTTGAGAAGCACTGACAAAGGAGCTCATGAGAGACATGGATCTGGATGTCGTAGTGGTTGTAGCAGTGTTTCTGTTGGAGGTGGATTGAAATAGTTGCATGGCTGATAACGTATAGTTATCTGTATCAATGTCTATGGATGTCCTCTTGTCGTTTTGTTGTCGATTGGAAAAGGGGTTGTAGCTGGAAGTCTGCTTGCTGAAATCACTGCTATCACTACGTTTCATATGAGGATACAATGTGGTAGGCGTCTATAGATATGCAACATGAGCAACACATCCACACACATCTAGATCAATGGACTTACATCAGCAACACTGGCATCCATTCTCAAAGGTGAGGAGGCATACCCAGCAGCATGGCACGATTTACCAGGATTCGTGATTACTGTCAACGTTTCATTTATGCCCTGCTGATGCATGGTGACGCTACTGCGATGATAGTCTGTACTGTTGCTGTAGAATACGTTATCACCGCACACACTTTCACTCATATCACTGACACTGCTGTTGGTGGCAGCTTGAGGTTGCTCGTTTTTATATGATTGACACAAGGCTGCTGAGCTCGTATCGAACTGTAGGTTCTTTTCTGGATCTGGATGTTGGTCGTTCATATAGAAAAAGGGAGAAATCCTTCTGTTATTGCTTGTCTTCCTGTGCTTGCGTTTCTTGATCAGAATGCATGCTGCCAAGAAACTAAACAAACCCAACACGCCTACCACAATGCCTGCTATTTGAGCTACTGTTATTTTAGCAGCGTTTGCTTCTTGAGATGATGCTGATGAACTGCTACTACACACGTTACTCGTTGTTGCTGTACTGCCTGGTATACAGGTGGGTGTCGATAGAACGGTATTAACACCAGATGTTCTAGTGATAACAACAAGAGTAGGAGAAAGAGAGGCAATTGATGTTTCGGTCAGTGTCAATGTTGGATTCGATGCCATGCTCTGCTGTGTATCTGTTTTACGCTGGCTATCTGGTGGATCATTGCTATTGTTATAAGGAGCAGGTGCTTCGGTGTATGTCTGAGTGTCCTGTGTAGTCCGTGTGGCTTCAAGCGTCATGGGAGCTTCTGCTGTCGTATGCACTTGGATGGTTGGGTCAATTTGATCTTCCGTAGTTGCAGTAGCAGTTGCCTCTATGTCTGTGGCTGTGGTTAGGGGTGGCTCTGATGTTGCCTCTGCTGTTGTTGTAGATTTGGACACTGGCGTCTCTGTCATTGTCTGTACTTGAGAGGCATTGGAATAGCTGGCTTCGTCCGTTGCATCAGACGATGAGCTCATGTCTGCTGTATCGTTTTGTGTAGTAGTAGTAGTAGTAGTAGTAGTAGTAGTAGTAGTAGTAGTAGTAGTCATTGGCATGGAGGAAGACATGGCGTGCAAAATAAAGAGGAAACAAGAGAAAGAGAAAAGCCTGTTTTTACTCACAATGACACTAAGCAATACCATCTTATTTTAGTGCTGATTTGCAGCAACACAATCAATATGGAGCGATTGTTATGCTAGTATAATTTTGTGCATTAAAGGCATTGTCAGTACCTTTGATTTATGAATTCGTGCAACAGCGTCAATCCTTAACCAGATGTTACACATTCCAATACTCTTTGTTCTGCTTGTCTTAATGTGCCTTAGACTGGCTATACTTATATAGCTTGTATCACATTAATCGTCCGCAAATCATTCCAACGTATGCGTTTCATAGAAATAGTATATTTATTGAATAGTAATAAGCAGATAGTACATAATAAAAGGGAACGTCAAAGGCAAAAGAAAGAAAGAAAGAAATGGGCATAGATATTAGATATAAAGGAGTGTAATTGTATGTATACAAGCGTCAGATTCACCGCAGGGCTAATCTCTCTCATCCGGTGGTAAATAGAGCCCACGTTGAAGTCGCTGAGCAATTTGCTCCTCATTCCAGATAGACTCACGACAGTTGTTGGAAGAAGAGGCTCCAGAGTTGCGATGATGGACCAGGTAGTGAGGATCAATCATCATGCCTTGTTCAAAATCATCCACATAGCCAAAATCACTAATGAACCCAGGATCATCTATGCCAGCATAGCTTGTATTATCCAATGCCATCATGGACTGCTGTCCCTGTTGCTGTTGTTGTTGTTGTTGTTGTTGTGAATGGTGTTGAAGAGAATAGGGATTGAAATTACCACTGGTAGACAATGATTCAGCATAGTCAGAGCCATGATATTTATAATAAGGATCGCTGTATTCCAAGGCCGGTGTCACGGGAGATTGCACCATCATGTTGCCATCGTAGGAATGAGGTTTACCCAGCATATGAGGTTCTTCGTGAATGTTGTTACTGGGGCTTCTGTACATTCTAGTGTCATTGTAGTTGCCATGCGCGGTAAATGGAGTGGGGGATACCATGCCGCTGTTGAGCGAGTAATCAGAGCCAAACACGGATCTTCTACTGTTTCCTTGATAGGTGTTTCTACTAGCACTTCTTGACAACGATCCATACACGCTGCTATTGGTACTACTGGTGGTGCTTGCATTACTGCTGCTTGCATTTCTTGCCCGAGACACAACGCCTACAGCGCTCAAATTGGTGCCACTCATCCCACTCGGAGATCGGGCGCCTTGCAGACGCACTTGCGCAATGGCGAGTTCTTGAGCAGCTGTCTGAGCTTGCATCTGGAACTCCATATTACGGTAGTTTTGCTCCTCGACTTCTCTCATGTTCTTGCGCACGGCCACCATCAGAGCATGGATCACGCTTTCAAAGTTTTGCAGAGCCATCTCGCATTTCTTTCGTTCCTGAGCAATCATTTCCAATTCATGCTTCTTGGACTTTTTCTTGTCGCTTGCCGTGGTATGGATCAAAAAGAATTGGGCTTCGTTTTCAGAGATGATGAGTTCTTCAATGCGGAATACCAGGTAGCTCAATTGAGAACGCAAATCTTTGCGAGGAATGGGAATGTTGATGACCTGTGTGGCGCTTTCTTCAATGACTTTGGTTAAGCTTCTGTAGCCGTCAATGGAAATCTAGCAAGGCAGTGAGTATGGATTGAAGTCGCACACGCATAAAAACTTACATTGTTGTCCTCGAGAATAATGGATTGCAGGCGCTTGTTTGTCTTGAGCACACGAGCGAGGGCAAAGGCACCGGCATCTTCAATGTACAGGTTGGAAATGTCCAGATACTGAAGCGACGCGTTGTGGCGGAGACCAGGCAGAGCTTGCACAATGGCATTGCAGATCAACGATCTTGGCTGGAAAGCCGACAGGGGCGAACGGGCGACCTTGTTGTGGTCAAAGTTGAGCTCCAGTTCAGTCAGACACGTATTGCGCTCAAACAAAGAGGTAAGCATGCGGACAGTGTCCTCTGATATCTCATCCGTGTCGCGCATAGTGATATCAGAGAGGTTAAGATGAGTGATGGTCTGGTTGTCTCTGAGGCAGTCGATGAATTCACGCAGCGTAGAGTCATCCCATTCAATGCGGGCAAACGAGATGGACTTGGGGCCTTCTCCTTGCAGTATAGCAGAGTGTAGCTTGGGCAGATGCATGACCTCCTTCATGATGGGATTCTGTGCCAAGTTCAGATGCATGGATCGATTGCCAGACTGGCTGATGCTCACCAAAATGTCGTACACATTCTTGCCGTTCAGGTTACAATCAGCTAGGTGCAGCGACTCGATGCAGTTGAAAGAGGGTGTCTGGATCCACTTGCAGAGTCGAGCAACGATATCACTGTTCATCTTTGACCCGCCTAAATCCAGTTCTCGCAGACGACTGGATTCCAGCAAAAATGTGTAGTTGGCACCGAGTAGATTGTGTCCTCTCATGCGTAGGATTTCTAGTCGCTTAAAGTGGATCACCATCTTTTCCACTAAAGCAGGATCAATGGCCATGCCGTTGCTCAGCTTGGAAGACAAATCTAAACTGATGATTTGATCCGGGTTCTTTTCAAACAGGGTACGAAGCACCATTTCAATCATGTCCTTCTCCAGGCCACAGTCGTTGAGATACAACTCCTTGATCGACTTTTTGTGCTCCTTGATGCCGTTCATCAGTTTGCTCAAATCAGCTTCAGTCAGCTTGTTCTTGCCGACGCTGATTCTGCTCAGCTGTGTTTTACCAGATCGCATCACGGTGCCAATGGTGGCAATAGCAGAGTGTCTTCGCATGGGGTCTTCCGCAGGCGATGACTTGCCAATGGAGCAGTCAGTGAGATCCAGTTTGCGCAACAGTTTGAGGCTTGTCAGAATGTTGTAAATCTCGTTGGAGAGCAGATTCTTGTCGTTGAGAGGATGGTTCTTTACAAATGTCCAGCCATGATTGGGTTGTGCAGTCCATGTCTCCAATTCGTCCAGAGGACAGTGAGCCAAGCAAACCTCCACAAAGATATTCTACCGGTAACATTAGTTATGGCATATACTAACTCGACAACTAAAGGGACTTACATTGGATTGAATTGTACGAAGAATGGCCAGCAGTTCGTACTTTTCATACTTTGGAGGTGTGCCGCCTACTTCATGAGGTGGCAGCAAAGTAAAGGACTTGGCTTTCAAAGGGCCCGTGATCGTGAAATTGAAGCGAGACTTGTTCATGTTCATAGCAGCCGTGTAGGCACGCAAAGTAGAGTTGAATCGATGCACTTGTTCATCGTCATGTCCCGTCATCTCATCCTCAGGGTCCAGTGGCACCACGTAAGGCACCACCTGCGCATACTTGATGTGATTTGGCATCTTGTCATACAGCGATGATGCCATTCCTGGGATAATTGATTCGATGGAGCGATACAGATACTGGATAATCTCCTCGCAAAACGTAGAGGCAAAGGCCAGTTGTCGGTTGCTCTTTCCCACCTGCTTGACATCAATCACCACTGTATCATCTGCATTGTCATAACGAATGGAGTGAATAGACAGCACACCAAACCGATCTCGCTCCACCGTCTTGAGATACTCGTCGTCCAGCACAGAAATAGGCAGAAAGTAAAAGCTGAACTTGCCAATCGCCATAATCACAGGCAAGAACACTTCTTTGGGCTGGTCTCCACCTGCAATCTTGTACCTCTTTTCTTTAAACACCACCTTGTACATCTTGACTTGATCCGAGTTACTGAACGTATCGCTCTGCTTGGCCATGCGATCCAGCACGGCGTATTTTTCTGTGCCTGATATGCTGTCAATGCGAGGATGGTGTACGCAGACAGCCTTTCGCAGTGTTTGAACCCATTGCCTGGCCTCTCGCTCGTTATCAGCTGTCAGTGTATGCGACAGGGCTTGTCCAGATTGCGGATGAAAGTATTCAATGCGAAACGTATACAGCGAGGTAGCTACCAGCTGCACAGCATAAACACTGGATAAATCAAGAAATACACGGTCTTTATCAATCATCTTGGAAGCAGCGCCTTGCGTGATACTGCTATTGCTGCTGATGCTGTGGCTGCTTTGCGTGCCTGAAAACTCGAAAAAGTTGATTTCGCTGCGTGCCTTTTGCGATGATTTGTACAAGAGCAGTTGGTTGTTGGTCAGTACGAAATGGCCCCGCTTGGATTTGCTGAGTATCTTCTTGTCTGGTTTGTATACAGCATCGCCTGCATAGAGCACTCGAAAGGACGTTTCTGATTCTAAAAGTGCTTTGTTGGCTTTGAGCTTCATTTCCTCTGTAGGTGGAAACATGGGATATGTCTTTGCAGGTGTTAATTGCTGCGGTTGTTGCTGCTGCTGCTGTGTAGGTGTAGGTGTTGGTGGCAGAGGAAGAGACAGAGGTTGCTCTCTGACTACGCTCATTGAGGAAGCGTTTGCCTTTGCTGATAAGGAAGGCCGCATCATGGCGATGGCTTCTTGTTGCTCTTCTTCAGTGGCATAGCTGTTTCTGAAATCAAAGCCCTGTGCATGTCTGGAGATGGGCGACGCGGTAGAGTGATTTGGATGATAGAAGCGAGTCGTAGGTGATGACAAGTAATCGGATGAATGAGAAGGCGTAGTTTGAGGCGGGGCTGCTGGTGGTAGAGGAGGGGAAGCGGGATACCTGCCATCATAGTCGCTTGTATTAGGGATGCGAGGCTGGTCGGCGTACATGCTGTAATTGTGGTGAGGTGTGGATCCTCTGGATGCTGAAGAAGAAGAAGAAGATAAGGAAGAGAGCGTTGAAATGGCTGAAATAGATTCTGATCTCGCTTTCATCATGTTGCTGCTATTGCTGATTGAGGCAGATCTCATGTTGTGTGGTGACAAAGATGGATAAGATGGAGATCTTGGTTGTAAATGCTGATTATTTATCATCTGTTAAAGAAAGAAAGAGAGAGAGAGAGAGAGAGAGAGAGAAAAGGCATATTATGCTCGTTATCAAGAAGAGAAAAAAAGAGAGATCTATTGTATACATCTTTGTTCTATTGCAAGCGCCAATGATATCAGTGACATGGCAGCACTTGTCTCTTCTGCGAGCTTACATTGCTAGCTTCCTACCGTTGTGGCACTGTCAGCCCAAAAGTGGGAAATCAAGACAGGAGCCAATGACATGGGCTTAATTAAACGCATGGCAAAGAGAAGCGTCTACACGTGGAAGTTTATTTAAGCTATTTAAATACGATTGAAATCTGGCATATTATCAACAGCACCAATACCAACAACAGCTGCATCACGCTGCAAGTAATCTTGAGCTACTCGTCGCACATCATCTACTGTAACCTTGGCCACTAATTCCTCGACTTCTTTTGGTGACATGCGGTCTCCTGAAGTTAGCAGCTGACGACCAATGTCCTCTGCAATAGGTGTGCTTCCATCTAAACTCAATAAGAGACCTGCTTTCAATTGTTGTTTAGCACGTTGAACTTCCTCATCCGTCACTGAGCTGGATAAACGACTCCACTCGTTCTTGGTGGATTTGAGCAGCTCGTCAATGCGGTCCTTGTTCTCTGTGATCAAATAGATGCCCCACAGCCCAGTGTCCTTGTACGACGTGTTGAATGACATGAACGAGTTGGCGAGTTGTTTGTTGTGGAGTACAGATGATAAGCGAGAATCCAGGTGGCCAGTGGCTCCCAAAGAGCGATCCCAGGATCCAATAATAGATTGCATGACAAGCAGAGGAAAGTAGTCGGGTGATGTCCAACTGGCTCCCTCCACAGCAACGGCAATGTGAGCAAGCTGAGCATTGGGATCTCTCACTCTAAAGTCGGCACCTGTAAATACTGCCTTCTTCATGGCACTTTTGCTGGTGGAAGCGTCTAATTTGTTGGGCAAGCGGCCAAAGTGAGTTTCGGCTAGTTGGACAAGAGCATCATGGTCAATGCCGCCGGAGCCAACCAAGATCATGCGCTCGCCAGTGTAGTTGGTTTTGATATAGTTGGAAAGATCGTCTCTTGTCAGTGATTGAATGTTTTCTTTAGGGCCCAAAATGGTCAATCCCAAAGGCTCGTCCTTGAAGGCGGCTGCGTGTAAGTGATCAAAAACGACTTCCTCCATCTGCTTTTCCACCTCTTCTTGTTCTCTAAGAATCACATCGCGCTCTCGCTCAATGGCTCCGGGATCCAGTGTTGAATGTTGAAGAATGTCGGACAAGATCTCTACTGCTTGAGGTACATCGTATTTGAATGCTTTGGCGTAGTAGACGGTCTGTTCGCGAGATGTGTATGCGTTCAAATGTCCTCCCATGTTTTCAATTTGCAGCTCTAAATCTCGTTGACTTCTGGATTTAGTGCCCTAAGAAAGAGGCTGTTAATTACAATGCCAATGTACTGTGTCCATGCTGCTTTTTTTTTTTTTCTTTACCTTGAATGCCATGTGCTCCAAGAAATGAGCAGCACCATTGTTCTTTTCGTTTTCAGCACGAGAACCTGCATCGATCCACACACCCACTGTAGCTGTTTGAGAAGCTGGATTCTCTTCGGTAGCGACAGTGAAGCCATTAGGTAGGATGGTCTTGCGCAATGTTGGAAGCAAGTTGGTTGCAGTAGCAAGATTACGACGATACTATAAATGGCAAAACATGTTACTTTATGTCTCGAGAATCTTGTAGCATTTGCAGTAGGGTTTGGCTTACCATCATGTTTCTGTTACTGCCCAACAAGGGCTTGGAGAGTTTGGAGAATAGGAATTTGGATGCCATTGATGTATAAAAGTAGCTGTAAAATAGGAAAGAGAAAAAGGAATTTTTTACAGGGCTGTCTGAACGAATTGTACTTTCTGTCTCCCCGCAAAAAACGAATCCTCCAAGAGGCTCGCCAATCACCTGCTGCTCTAGGCCGTATTACTAATCCTCAGGGATCCAATGCGAGTAGCTGATTTGAAGTGTAGCATGGATCAATCAGTCTAAATTTGAGTCAAAATTCAATCACGGATAGGAAAGGCACGGTCATTAGAAAGAACAAGATGCAGGACATGGCTGCAGATCACTTGGCGCTTTACATCTACGAGCGGTACAAGAACCACAGCCGCATAAGCATGTTGAAACATTGGATCAAGATGTCACCTATACAAAGATTTGAGGATTTATACAATGTCCCGGGTAAATCAAGCCCGTAGAGCAAGATCCAAGCCAACGCAATTATCAACAATCACCCTATACTATATCTGAGGCATCAGCATGTCAATTATTGATCTAGTGTGTGTAATATTTATTTATGACAAAGAGGGAAAAACGAAATGCAAATTATTTAGAGCTGGAGATAGCCAAATTGACCTTGGGAGGAACCTTGAAACCAAATGATTTGGCAACCTTTGTGAGATCAAGGCTATCGACATCGAAAATGTGTTTTAAATGATATGTGGCATAAGCTTGCAAGTAAGATCTAAACGCATCACGAGCAGATTGATTAAGATAGTAGTTCTTTTCGATCAATTTTTCAAGCTATTGTGTGGAGTGTGAGTTTTTCCAGTAATACCAGAATGATCAGATTAAACTTACCTGACTTTGTACGTTGGTAATTTTGTTGTTGGGGAATTGATATTCGTTCAAAGGCACCTTGGCTTCTTTCAAGAACTTCAAGAAACCAGTTTCACTTGGCAGTAAGAACAATAAACTCTTTCCCTTACCGCCAGCACGAGCAGTTCTTCCAACACGGTGAATGTAATCGCGAGTGTCATCTGGGGGGTCGTATTGAACAATCCAATCGACAGCGGGAATATCTAAGCCTCTGGCAGCAACATCTGTACACAGCAAAATACCACGTTCAGCTTGAGAGAATTCGAAAAAGGTAGATGTACGCTTTTGCTGCTTTTGACGACCGTGCAATTCCATTACTGGCACATCGATGTAATTCAAGAGTTCGGCATAGTATTTGACGGCATTGCAGTTGGAGAAGAAGACAATGACCTTCTTCTTTTGGTTTTTGCGAAGAAAGGTGAACAGCAGCAAGAATCGCTTATCAGCCTCGACAACAACAAAACCTTGTTCCAATCCATCTGCTGTTGAAGCTTCCTTCTTTTCATCGACGTTGATATAAAGAGGTCCAGCCTTGAGTGAGATACGAGCCAAATCAGATACTTTGGTGGTTTGTGTGGCAGAGAACAGCATACTTTGACGTTCCTTGGGCAAAATCTTTACAATCTGCTTCATCTCTTCCTCGAAACCAATATCCAAAATACGATCTGCTTCATCAATCACGAGTGTCTGCAAGTTCTTGTAGACAAATCCTTGAGAGTTTTGTAAATGATCCAAAAGTCGGCCAGGTGTAGCGACTAATAAATTGACGCCTTTGACCAATTTCTCGGTTTCTGCTTTTCTGTTGGCACCACCAATGACAAGGCCGTGCGTCAGTTGGTGATATTTACATAATTCCTCTGCCACACCGTAGATTTGGATAGCTAATTCACGAGTAGGAGAAACAATGATGACACCGGTACCGTTTCTAGGCTTAAAGTTCTTGCGAAGCAATAACTCGATGGCTGGAATCATAAAAGCAACTGTCTTACCAGATCCAGTCTTGGCAGCTCCCAAAACATCTCTGCCTTCCAAGAGGGGTGGAATGGTCTTGGCTTGCACTTCAGTCATACGAGTGAAGCCCATGTCTTTGATGGCCTTTTTGGTATTCTCGCTGCAATCGAGGCTCTCGAAATCGAAATTGATGACTTCTTCAGTAACTATTATCAAATGAAAAAAGGTAAATGAATTGAATCTTGAGGATAAGAGGCATGTATTTACCTTCAGCAGGTTTCTCCTCTTCGACCTTTTCTTCGACTGGCTTGGCCTCTCCCTTTTCAATTTCCTGCTTCTTTTTGTTGGCTCTTTTATCAGCGTGAGAGCGCTTACGCTTCTTATTTTCAACAGCTGTAGTAACCATTTAGTGATGTCAAATGTCGAGAAATGTCAATTACAAATTGAAAATCTTTGATTCAAGGAAAAAAAAAAAGGATGCAAAATTCTTGTGGCTTCGCAGACCAATGTCTGGGACCGGCTATGCTTCATCAATGCGACTTGAACAATCAGCCGAGATCTCATTGATGGATCTTCAATCGCTTCAATTACCTCAGCGTACCTTGTGCGAGCTTAATATCTACCAAGTACTAGCTACTCTCTACGCCTGATTGAGCTTTGGAATATACATTTATCATAAAATTGGGTCAGGGTGATGCTACATCTATCAAGTAAAGCAATCAATGTTGCCCTGCGGGCTCTCCACGGAGAAATTTCAAATCAACGGCAATAAAAATTGGTATATCAAGTAGATGTTAAACAAGTAAACAATAGTTGTATCAGAGTCAGGAATGGGAAGATATATCCCATCTGCGCCCTCTTTGCTTGTATATTGATATCAAACGAAAGCTATTATTGAGACGATGGGATAGAGGGTTCAAGCTTTATGCAGCATTTGTAAACCACATTCCTAGTTCGTATGGCATTCTCTAGTAATAGAATTGCCATACCATTTGCTAATGCTGTTCCTGAGATGGCTTGTTTAAGATCTACAACGACTCTTTTGAGAAATTATCATTGCAAAAGACGCCATTATAGGGAAAAAATGTAATGAGAGTACAATGATCTTGTAGCAGGGAAGACAGATGTACTAGTAATGCAGGTTGATGTTACTATTTGTAGGTCCTTAACCTTGAGCAATACTTACTATATAATGTTTGTAAATATTAATGGGCAAGTAGTATTAGGATTAAATAGCGAATTTATTGTAATAAAAGTATAGAAAGAAGTAATGACAGATATTTTCACTAACGTTTAATACCTGTCAAAAGGAAGGCTATTTATATACTATACTAATGTTTCAATCATGTGGATTGAAACATATGTAATGCGAATCATTACAAAAAAAAACTCTCAACAAAAGCAAAAGAAAGCATTTAGGTTAAGTCATATCCCTTTCAAGTCTATGATCCCCATTTAATCAGCATCGCAATCATCATTGTCATGAACAGAAAGACATTTGGGTCAGTCAGCTGCAAGCCGCCGCCGAAATTAATTCATACTCAGCTTATTGTTTTCTGTTCAAGATTGGGCTTTTTTCGACTTCTGTCATGTCTTCGGACCTCTGACACTTATTAAAATTTTTTCGACTTCTTCATTCTTGTGCTCGGGCAAAACCCCCTTTTTTCGACTTCTTTAGTTTATTTTGTGAGATTCGACTATATAAATTGTGATGATCACCCTACGCTTCCTAATACATTCTTGAAGTACTTTTCAAGGCGCATCCAATGGTACCAAGTAAGATAGATGATTTGAATAAACTTATTGAATGATTTATGAAAATATGAAAAGAGGTTTCTGGCCAAAAAGTCGAAATTTTACATATCAAAAGTCGCACAAAGATGATTTCAAAGGTTGCTTTGGATCGATAGAAACATTTTGATTCAAGATATACCATAGTAAAAGTCTCCATTTTCAAGGTGAAAAACGCGATCGTTTGATTTTCGATGAAAACCATGAGGGGTACCTCATGCTTTTTGGTCGATTTTTGGCCATGTTTTTTGGGTCCCCAAAAAGTTGAGCAAATGTGTCAGGAAGTTACTGCTACTCGAGCACAATTGTTTGGCGTTATTCTGGTGGCTCAGAAAGGTCTACATGTCAAGATATGAAGGCTTGAAAGCTATCAAGTTTGCTTATATTTTTGCTCTATAGCTTTTATTTACATGGCATGAATCACACCTCTGGTAGCTGTACTTTTTTGGAAGGGAAGTTCTGTAGCCTGTGCAACTTGTAATTCAAGTAGGAGGCATATTGATTTTGGAAAGGCTAATTTATGCAAGCTTTGATGCGTTATGTTGTTGGTAAGCTCATTATTAATAAATAATAAAAATGAGAAACCGAATTTGCTGCTTGAACGCTATGGTTTTACATCTTTGCTTCGCTACGGTAAACCCCTCTTAAGGTTACTGCCACCAAGTATTCAAGCGAAGCCATGATAATAAGAAGGGAACTTGGACCAGAATTGGCATCGTTCTTCATAGGTTTGTGTTGTTTCATAATTGAACGTCATCACACAGTTAAAGGCACATATAACAAGAGTTAACTCTGCTCGACAATCTCAATACTACATCAGAAACCTATTGCATCCAGCCACAGTAAGTTGAGTCTTGGTAATGGCGAGAAACACATCATTCGACATGCGAATCTGCCTTTTTCAGAAAGCAGAACTTGCTTTGGAAGGGACTTTTCAATCAAGAACAAGAGGCTCTGCTGTACGACGCATACAAAAATCTGATCAATTAACGCACTGTGATTCATCATCTAAATACAGCATAGCTGCTCTTTCTCTTTTTTTCTTTTCTTTTCTTTTCTCTTTTCTTGTTTCTCCAATATCAATCATAACAAAATTATATAAAATGGCAAGGAATAGCAATCAAAGCCTTCACTGCCGATGGTATACAGACTAAACAGCTTTTTTTTTTTCTTTTTTTTTTTTTTTTTTTTTTTTTGACGTAGAGTGATCAACTGACACCCGAACAAATTCAAGAGTATCGTGAAGCTTTCCAACTTTTCGATAAAAACGGTGATGGAAGCGTGAGTGCCGCTGAACTCGGTGTGGTGTTGCGTTCATTCGGTATGAATCCAACGGACGTAGAATTACATGATATGGTTTGTATTTGAAAGGGAAGAATGGAAGGTATCCAAGCGTAACGAGATAGTATGTTACCATAGGTGAGCGATGTAGACGCTGATGGCAACGGAAATATCGACTTTGAAGAGTTTTTGAGTTTGGTCAAGGACCTGAAATCTGGAGGAAAAGACACTGACGACTTACGGGAAGCATTCAAGTAACGTATAAGAAAGAGAGGGCATAAGGTGTATGGATGATAAACTCCTCATATTGTAAACAGAGTGTTTGATGCAGATGGAAATGGAGTGATTGACCGTAGTGAATTGAGAAAAGTCATGTCATCTTTGAACGAGAATTTGACTGAAGAGGAATTGGATGCCATGATTAAAGAAGCTGATGCTAATGGAGATGGCCAGATTAGTTTTGATGAATTTAAAGCGATGATGGGCGGCGGCAAGTAAACTTTCCGGAACCATCTTGTGTATAAAAAAAAAATCATCTCTCTTTTCCATCCCCTAATAAAACATAGTACAAAATGTCTGGCAAAGTGGCTCTTCCAAAGGCAATGACCATTGCTGGCAGTGATAGCGGAGGGTAGTTTGAGAACAGTATACCATTGCCATGTTACTAACTCGTCGTCATAGTGGGGCTGGTATCCAAGCTGATATCAAGACGCTCACTTCTCTTCACGTTTATGCTACTTCGGTGATAACCTCTGTTACCTCTCAAAACACTCTATGCGTGGATGGTATTCATGATATCCCAGCTGAATTCGTAGCAAAGCAAATTACCGCTGTCTTGAGCGACATTGGCTCGGATGCTATCAAAATTGGCATGCTCTCATCAGCTGAAATCATCAACGCTGTTGCAGCTACCTTGAAGCAGTTTCCCGAGCAATCTCGCCACGTTGTAGTGGATCCAGTCATGATCTCGACCAGTGGATCCCGTCTCTTGGCTGCTGATGCCATTCAAGCTTTAGTTCAAGAGTTGCTACCCATCACCTATGTTTTGACGCCAAATGTCCCAGAGGCAGAGATCCTGTTGGACCTGAAACCCGGTTCCATCAAATCTGTGAAGGATATGCGTGAAGCAGCTCAACGATTAACCAATTTCGGCCCCAAATACATCTTGTTGAAGGGTGGACATTTGCCTTTGAAAACAGCCAAGGGTAAGGATCAGGTCGTTGATGTTATTTATAGCGCTACCAATGGTACCTGGTATGAGATTGCAAACGACTATGTGGATACCAAGAATACGCATGGTACTGGTTGCACACTTTCAGCCGCTTTAGCCGGTGAACTAGCAAAGGGTGTCTCGGGTAAGACGGAAGTGTAAAAAAAAAAAAAAAAAAAAAAAATAGGAGATTCAGTAATCTGATCAAATCTTTTGTACTCGCAGTTGAGACGGCCTGTGAAAATGCTGTTGAATATGTCAAGATAGCCATAGCACAAACACTAGGTGGTATTGGCGCTGGCAATGGCCCTATCAATCATTTTCATCCTTTAAAATGGTCTCCTTATGAAGGGTATAGAAAATTAAATGTGATTTGATTCGATGGCAAATGAACTGACAATTGAAATCTAGAAAACCTTTGATTGTAGCTATCAAAGAAATGCTTCCCGAGGATCTTTGGACTGATTTCATTGATCATCCTTTTGTCCGTGGCATTGCAGACGGTACTCTTCCAGTGGAATCCTTCACTTACTACCTCAAGCAAGACTATCTTTACCTGCAACACTATGCTCGCGCTGCCTCTCTTGCTGCGTATAAATGTAAGTAATCGCATCTTTTTTATTTGAAATGGTCTTAATGTACTTTGTTTCTAGCCGGCACCATGGAGGATATTGCAGCAAATGCTGCTATCGTTGTTCATATTGCCAAAGAGTCTCAGCTTCATTTAGATTACTGCAGTAGATGGGGGATCACAAAGGAAGATGTACTCAACACACCTGAAAGCGTCTTCAACTCTGCCTACACCCGTTATGTTCTGGACAAAGGCACATCCGGTGATATATTGGATTTAAAAGCTGCCATGGCACCCTGTTTAATCGGCTATGGTGAGATTGGTGTCAAATTGTACAATGACCCTGATACCAAGAGAGGTAATAATGCTGATTGAAGTGTGGATCCATGTTACTTACAATGCTATAGAGGGCAACCCTTACTGGGACTGGATCTGCCAATATGCAGCCGATGATTATCAACAAGCCGTTATTGCAGGCATTGGTAAGACATGACGAAAAATATCATACCATTGTTACACTTTTACTGACCATTCTCTATTCTATCGATAACAGCTGAGATAGAAGAGTTGGGTAAGCATTTCATTTCATCCTCTGCTTCTCGCTTCCAAGAAGTGTGCAAAACTTTTGAGCAGGCAACTCGTTTGGAAGTGATGTTCTGGGAAATGGGCCAAAAGCTTTGTTAGGTTGTATTTTTAGCATTCATAGAACTGTAACAATAATAAAACCTCACATCATTTATCTACTATCAAAGTTATCTCTGAGTCAAATGAGCGCTTTTTTTTTTTTTTTTTTTTTTTGGTAATGTTTGACCCAGAAGTTTTCAATGAAAGCCGTACCCAAAAATCATATTAACATTCTAATTCAAGCATTTGGTAACCTTGACCTATAAGAGGGTTTGACCATAGCAAAACAAAGGCACAACACCATGGCAACCAAGCATTTAATCCAATGTTTGATGGTATTGGCCGTAATGAGGGCCTTACCGTAGCGAAGCAAAGATGTAAAACCAAAATGTTCAAGCAGCAAATTCGGTTTCTCATTCCCATCCTTATCAAGTTTACCAACAGCATAACGCAACAAAATTTGCATGAATTAGTTTTACCAAAATCAATATACTTTCTATTCAAATTAG
Organism: Mucor velutinosus; assembly: GCF_035048745.1. Taxonomy (NCBI): domain Eukaryota; kingdom Fungi; phylum Mucoromycota; class Mucoromycetes; order Mucorales; family Mucoraceae; genus Mucor; species Mucor velutinosus. Next base: position 148,501 of record NW_027041902.1, on the reverse strand, counting down.
AAATTGCACAGACTGTAGAACTACTGTTCCAGAAGATTTCAGCCAACAAAGATGTAATTCATGCTGTGTAAATACAAGCTATAAAGCAAAACATAACCCGAATTTGACAGCTTTAAGCCTTCATATCTTGACATGTAGACCTTTCTGAGCCACCAGAATAACGCCAAACAATTGTGCTCGAGTAGCAGTAACTTCCTGACACATTTGCTCAACTTTTTGGGGACCCAAAAAACATGGCCAAAAATCGACCAAAAAGCATGAGGTACCCCTCATGGTTTTCATCGAAAATCAAACGATCGCGTTTTTCACCTTGAAAATGAAGACTTTTACTATGGTATATCTTGAATCAAAATGTTTCTATCGATCCAAAGCAACCTTTGAAATTGTTGAGTCTGTAGCGGTTGCGGACATTCAGTAACTCAGCAAGAGTCGGATCATGATTTACATTGTTTCTCACTGTCAACGTTAGGACATTAGGTTCGACACAGAAGTGAATCATATAATCGATTATGATGGTCTCTGATAGTGAAGGATAATGATGGCTACAGATCGTGTCATCATGGCTGATCGAACGAATCGGATCCTTCAATTGACTGATATTAGATAAACATAATACGATGTATTGACTCAGTTGAAACAACAAGATAGATTGATGATTCATCAGTAATGATCTCTTATAAATAGGATGTGTTTGAATCAATTAATAAATCTTTAGTTTTTGTATCTGGTTACTTTTTATAGTCTTTCTTTTTGAAATCTATCTTAATTTGTTAATACTGTATCTTTGGATACAACACTTTGGATTGGATCAACTACGTCCTATGGCACTAGCCCGTTTACAATTCTCAAGCAATTGGCCAACTGTTCACAGCAGTGGTAATGTGGAGTGGCATATCTCTAACCATGCACTTTGGTTGGTAATTTAGTTGATGACAGATGCGATTACGTGAATACATGGGATGTGTTATTGAATCCGAAATGCATGATTCGAGTGGGCCTTTACGTAAAATGTATTCATCCTAACTGCCTTTATAGCATAAGGTTGCCCAACATGGTCAGTTTGCAAGCAGCATCAACTGTTTATATCCCAGCATTGCTTTTTAACTCCATGATCTCCATTGGATCAGCATCGCAATCAGCATCGCAATCATCATTGTCATTATCAGAAAGACATTTGGGTCAGCCAGCAGCAGCGCTACCTGCTGCTAAAACCAATTGAAGCTCAATTTATTTTTTTCTATTCAAGATTGGACAGATATTGTCTTTTTTCGACTTGATTGATTTACTTTATAATATTCGACTATATAAATTGTAATGATCACCCTACGCTTCCTAATACATTCTTGAAGTACTTTTCAAGGCGCATCCAATGGTACCAAGTAAGATAGATGATTTGAATAAACGTATTGAATGATTTATGAAAATATGAAAAGAGGTTTCTGGCCAAAAAGTCGAAATTTTACATATCAAAGTCCCACAAAGATGATTTCAGAGGTCGCTTTGGATCGATAGAAACATTTTGATTCAAGATATACCATAGTAAAAGTCTTCATTTTCAAGGTGAAAAACGCGATCGTTTGATTTTCGATGAAAATTTTTTTTTTTTTGTATGGATGTTGCTTATTTATTAGTAAATATACATTATAATAAGAACATCAAATGATGGACAAGTGTATGTAACAAAGTGACTTGCCATATATAAAATCTATTAAAGCTACTACTAATATTGATGCTTGAGATCTGACAATCTCATCACTTCAGCACTGATCTTGTTGGTGACATTGTTGGTATCAAATGGCACTCCTTCGAATGTTTGTAGGAGGTGGAATCTCCATATCATACGAATGGTGGCAGCAAACAGGTCGAAGATTGTAATCTTGATATCGAGGTTGTAGATGAAATATTGCTTCAGGTTTAAGTTAACTATAGATTGGTATACTTGTTGTGGATTAGCAACCTTGGGGTATCCCAGGAATTGTTCAAAGATGTTGGACCAAATGTCGTTTTTGTGGGGGCAGCTAACCATGAGATGTTTGGCATCTTCAGTATCATTGCAGAGGGTACATTTGTCATCTTCGACGTTCCTCAGGCGTCGAACGAAAAGAGCTGATTTGCTCGGGCATTGCTTGTGTATCATTCTATACCAGACATTTCTCACAGAGTGATGCATGTTTTGATGATAGAAGTGTTTCCACTAGACTTTGCTGATGGTATGATTGAACTTTCGTCCAACATCAAGGTTGTGTATGTCCAGCATAATTGATCTCAAGTATTTGTTTGACATTTGAAGCATTGGGCGGTCTTGGTAGTTAAGCATAGCAACGAAAGGCTGTAGGTCTAGATGAGCCTCCATGTTTCTTGTATCCGCGAAAGATTCCAATCTGATGTTCCCACAGAGAAGACCTCTTTCTATCTGATTCCTAATGTTTGGTCGCTTGCATTCACTTCTTGGCTTTATCTGCAGAGTACTTGTTTCCTGGTTGACGTGGAAGAAGTCATGAACTTTACTCTCCCTGATCGAGTCTCTGCTTGTGTATCCCATGGCTACTTCCTCATTGACAAAATCAAGAATTTCCAGCACTGGCAATGACAAGAGTGTCATGACATTTGGTTTGACAGACCAAGCGAGTGAGAATGGGGAATGCTTCATATAAGTATCTATTGCCTCGAACATCATGTGATAAGGGTGGAAGCCTCTTAACTGGTTTTTGTATCTAGCCGTTTGGAACAGTATAGGGATTATGTGCGATGGTGAGTCGTGCGACATCTTCAAATAATCCACTAGTAGCCTATACGTGAGACCAGGTATGTTGTTGCTGTTTTCTGTCAGCAAAGCGTTCAGGTATCTGAATTGCAGAACCTTTTGTTGCGCCATTATATCAATCAGTCCTAAACCGCCTTGATACCTTGGTAGGAAGAGAGAGTTGCCCTTTAGAGGTGGATACAAGCCAGACATTACAAACTGATAAATGATTGAGGTTATCTTCTTGACTGTGTCTTTGGGCAGGGAAACGATCCGAATGACATGCCATAGTTTGGACAATATCATAGTGTTGGCAATATTCGCTCTGCCGTACAGTGAGACTTGTCGTGCTGCAAACCTTTCAACAGCAGTAGTGATATCACCCAGCAGTTTAGCGATGTATACGTCTCTTTGTTGATTGCAGAACCAAATTGGATAACCTAGGTATTTTATAAATCCTGTAGACGTAGAATCATACCATTTGATTTTGAGATTGTTTGTTGCATGATCTTGAATTAGGCCACCAGTTTGGCTTGTCATTCTTCCACCATGAAGAGGGAAGGCCACGGACTTGTCGTAGTTGATCTTGGAGTTCGAGGCCTTGTTGTAAGTTCTCAATCTTTCTTCCAGATCAAGAAGTTCTGCCCGAGACTTGACGAAAGTCAGGACATCATCCGCATATGCGAGTACTTTCAATGGAGGAGGAGCCACCCAACTGTTTGTTCTCTTGCTTATAGGCTTGACGTGCTGGAGACTATACCCCGAGATAGTTGTACTTTTGGTCACAGATAGCAGAAATGGTTCAATAGCCAAGTTGAACAGCATTGGTGATATACTGTCTCCTTGTCTGATGCCGCGTCTTTGCTCGATAGGATCTGTTAAAAAGCCATTGACATTCACGTAAATGGAGTTGTCGAAGAATAACTTGCAGATGCATTGGACAAACTGTTTTGGGAAACCAAACTTCACTAGGACCTTGGATAGATACTGGGGATGTACCCTATCATACGCTTTGGCGTTGTCCAGCATAATCCCAGCATATTCGACAAATTCTCCAGAATTGTTCCATCTTGCTTCACGTGCATTGTCTACAATCACTTTCAACGACATCCCATGGTCTCCAATGTATCTACCTCTCAGGAAACCACTTTGGTGGGGGCCTATAAGGTCACTTGCTACCTCTATGACTCGTGAGTTAAGTAGTCTGGTAAACACTTTGCAATCAGAGGCTATTAGGGTTATTGGACGGTAGTTGCCAAGGTCAGTCATATCCCCTTTCTTTGGTAGCAGCACAATACATGATTCCTGCCAGGATTTTGGGAATTTGCCTAGTGATAAAGCATCGTTGAACACTTGCAGAATAATCGCTTCACAGCTCGGGTTGATTACTAGAAGGTGCAAAATTTCGTAACATATACCATCCAGGCCCGGACTACTACCATTTGGCGTTCTTCGAGATCCTTGAATGATATCTTCGTAAGGTATGTCTTCAATGATGTCCTGTGAGTCCTCAGCTGGAATTGTTTTGTCGATATATTGTAGCATTCTTTCCACACAATTGAGATCAATTTCTTCCTCGGTGTATAGGTCTTGATAAAAGACTTTGGCAGCGTCAAGTTTAGTACTAGTTTCCAAGCATTGTTCCCCGGAAGTAGGATGCTTTAGGCTAGAGATTGTTCGCTTGGATGCCTTTTCCGCTAATGTTTGCTTGATGTAACCTGGAGACTTTTCACTCTTCTCGTGCCATCTCTGTCCTGCTCTCAGTCGTTGGACGTCAACTATCTCTTGTTGGAGTTGGGATAGCTCCTTTTCGACAGGAGAAAGCAAAAGATTAAGACAGACGGAATCATCCCGGTACCTACGTAGCAAATTGTTCCTCTCGCTCTGTAACTTCTTGATTTTAGCTTTCCTCCATGAACAGTGAGTGCGGCTGAAGTTTAGAGTAACTTGCTTAGTTTTCTTCTTAATCAAGTCCCATTTTTCTTGAGCAGATAGGTTAGGATCTAATTTGGTTTCAACGTAGTTAGAGATAGCAGTGTTTAATTTGTTGACGTAGATAGGGTTCTTCGCAAGAAAGGGGTTGGCCCGCCAAACACCTTTACCACAGTTAGTCATGCCGGTAGTGTATGTCTTGGTTAACAAGGCATGGTCTGTCCATTCTTGAGAGAGAAATGTGATATCACCATCACTCATTTTGAAGAAAGCATCGCGGCCTGCAAACATATAGTCGAGAGTGGAAAGAGACGATCCACGTCTAAAAGTGTAATCATGCGGTAAATTTGGTTGGTTCAAGCAATCTGAAAAGTGAGTGTTCAAAAATTCAATGAAACTTTTGGGCTTTCCAGTTTGGCGATTATAGCGTTGGCTTGTGGAGTCGAAGCAGCAGTTCATGTCACCGGCTATGATGAGAGAAGGGATAATCTCAGGCATGGAGTTGAGGAGACTGATGATTTGGTCGAACAAGTGATTTCTCGCCCTGTAGTCATCAGAGTGAGCATAGATATTTAAAATGTAAATTGGAGGCATGTTATTGTTAACCAGTGATAGCTTGGTCAGAATAACTCTTCCGTCTTCTAGTATTTTGATTTGTTGTAGATTCAGTGATGGATTGAAGTTGATGACTCCACATTGTCCAGTCCAAATTGCTTGGTGGTACTGGAATTGATATTTAAAATTTGTTGTAATGTTTTCAAAGGAATGGTGAGGAATATTTGTTTCCTGGCATAGTAATATATTTAACTTTTGTTGCTTAAGGTAGGTGATGAACCTATTTGTTGTATTGGTGTTATATTGTTTGTTGAGGTTCCTGCAATTGAGGGAACCTATCCTAATGTTAATGTTTCTAGTTTGGTTGGTGTTACTCATTAATTAATTATAATGTGTTTGTGGTTGATGATCCATCCAAGACCATTTCGTCTCTGGTGTTAGTCTCTTGCTGTTTAATCTGCTTTTTGCTAGGACCTTCGCTGTCCTCTACTGGAGGGGTAGAAGCCAGTTCATCGATAGATCGCTTGGGATGTTCCTCAGTAGGTTCATCTACACTGTTCTTGTGCCCAGAGTGTCGCAAGTTATATCTACTTACATTGTCCTGAACAACCTTAGGAGATTCCCCATCGCTATCTTCCTCGCTAGTAGACTTGACATACTCCTCATCACCAAAGGAATTATTGTCCTCCTCCTCCTCGAGATGTCCCTTGGGAGCATCCTCTTGTGAGAGGCTACCTGCCTGAGATTCCCGACCCTCGGATTCAGCAACCTGAGATTCATCACCCTGAGATTCACCATCATGGGAGTCACCTTCCTCTTCCATTTGCATATCCTTGCTGTCGTTCAAGTTGGTTGAATGTTCTTGGACATTTTCAGCGTCGGAATCAGACTCTGGCTCGTCAGCTGAAGATACTTCCCCCTTGGAAAGTGCCTCATCATCGCTTGTGGATTTCGACGAAAGGGATGTAGCCTTCCTTTTCCCCTTCTTGTGGTTGAGGTACTTAGGAGGGTCCACATTCATTAGATCTAAAAGGTCAACCTTTCTACCTATAGGTTTAGGTTGGGCAACATTTTCTTGCTGGCGATGTTGACCTTGTTTGTTGTGATCATTAGTTTTCTTCACTCTATTCCATGAGGCTAATGGGCACCCGGCGATGAGATGTTCCAAGCTTCCGCATCGGAAACATGCTTTCCTCTTTGTTCGAGGACAATCAGCTTTGATATGATCATCAGTGTGACAGTCTTGACAAATTGGGTTCATGTTACTCCAAACCAAATGTAGCTTCTCCTTGAAATTCCCAAACTGGATCTGAGGGGTAAGTTCAGCTGCGTAACTTTTTAATTTGTCCCTATTTAGAGTGACAAAACCGCGACCAGTAAACCAATTACCATCTTTGGTATAGCTAAGACCAAGATTGAGAATGTCCCCATATTTTTGGAAGGTCTCCACCATCAAAGGCTTCAAAACTTCTTCAGTTTTGTAAGGAAGCTCAGAGACACCTACTCTGAGGACGTTGGCATTTTTGTCCAAAGTCTTGTTCACCTTAATTATCTTCCCTTGTAAGACGAGTTCCTTGTTCAGAGCCTCCTCGCAATCTTCCTGGCTTGGAAAGCTGATTTCAATGACCTTATGGTTCTTACCAACCATACGTGTTCTAATTCCCAATCCTTTGGAATAGTGATCTCGAAGACAAGTGAGCAAGGGCTTCTCTCTGAATACCATCCCAGCAAATTGAGAACAATCAATGACGAGAGAGTAGTCATCTTTAGCTTCTACGAATGTTGAGTTGTAGTCCAAAGGTCTTCCAGTTGTGGAGGCGTTGTTGTCGATAGCTGGAGCAATGTTGAAGGTTGTTCGCTTCTGACTCTTGATATCTTGAAAAAGTGATGCATAGGTAAAAATGTTGTTGCCTGGATTATGGCTAGAATCCAGCGTGGAACCTCCATTACTGGAAATCCCACCTTTTTCTGCTATTTTGTGATCTTTAGCGGAGAAAGCCATGATTTTTTTCGATGAAAACCATGAGGGGTACCTCATGCTTTTTGGTCGATTTTTGGCCATGTTTTTTGGGTCCCCAAAAAGTTGAGCAAATGTGTCAGGAAGTTACTGCTACTCGAGCACAATTGTTTGGCGTTATTCTGGTGGCTCAGAAAGGTCTACATGTCAAGATATGAAGGCTTAAAGCTGTCAAATTCGGGTTATGTTTTGCTTTATAGCTTGTATTTACACAGCATGAATTACATCTTTGTTGGCTGAAATCTTCTGGAACAGTAGTTCTACAGTCTGTGCAATTTCTAATTTGAATAGAAAGTATATTGATTTTGGTAAAACTAATTCATGCAAATTTTGTTGCGTTATGCTGTTGGTAAACTTGATAAGGATGGGAATGAGAAACCGAATTTGCTGCTTGAACATTTTGGTTTTACATCTTTGCTTCGCTACGGTAAGGCCCTCATTACGGCCAATACCATCAAACATTGGATTAAATGCTTGGTTGCCATGGTGTTGTGCCTTTGTTTTGCTATGGTCAAACCCTCTTATAGGTCAAGGTTACCAAATGCTTGAATTAGAATGTTAATATGATTTTTGGGTACGGCTTTCATTGAAAACTTCTGGGTCAAACATTACCAAAAAAAAAAAAAAAAAAAAAAAGCGCTCATTTGACTCAGAGATAACTTTGATAGTAGATAAATGATGTGAGGTTTTATTATTGTTACAGTTCTATGAATGCTAAAAATACAACCTAACAAAGCTTTTGGCCCATTTCCCAGAACATCACTTCCAAACGAGTTGCCTGCTCAAAAGTTTTGCACACTTCTTGGAAGCGAGAAGCAGAGGATGAAATGAAATGCTTACCCAACTCTTCTATCTCAGCTGTTATCGATAGAATAGAGAATGGTCAGTAAAAGTGTAACAATGGTATGATATTTTTCGTCATGTCTTACCAATGCCTGCAATAACGGCTTGTTGATAATCATCGGCTGCATATTGGCAGATCCAGTCCCAGTAAGGGTTGCCCTCTATAGCATTGTAAGTAACATGGATCCACACTTCAATCAGCATTATTACCTCTCTTGGTATCAGGGTCATTGTACAATTTGACACCAATCTCACCATAGCCGATTAAACAGGGTGCCATGGCAGCTTTTAAATCCAATATATCACCGGATGTGCCTTTGTCCAGAACATAACGGGTGTAGGCAGAGTTGAAGACGCTTTCAGGTGTGTTGAGTACATCTTCCTTTGTGATCCCCCATCTACTGCAGTAATCTAAATGAAGCTGAGACTCTTTGGCAATATGAACAACGATAGCAGCATTTGCTGCAATATCCTCCATGGTGCCGGCTAGAAACAAAGTACATTAAGACCATTTCAAATAAAAAAGATGCGATTACTTACATTTATACGCAGCAAGAGAGGCAGCGCGAGCATAGTGTTGCAGGTAAAGATAGTCTTGCTTGAGGTAGTAAGTGAAGGATTCCACTGGAAGAGTACCGTCTGCAATGCCACGGACAAAAGGATGATCAATGAAATCAGTCCAAAGATCCTCGGGAAGCATTTCTTTGATAGCTACAATCAAAGGTTTTCTAGATTTCAATTGTCAGTTCATTTGCCATCGAATCAAATCACATTTAATTTTCTATACCCTTCATAAGGAGACCATTTTAAAGGATGAAAATGATTGATAGGGCCATTGCCAGCGCCAATACCACCTAGTGTTTGTGCTATGGCTATCTTGACATATTCAACAGCATTTTCACAGGCCGTCTCAACTGCGAGTACAAAAGATTTGATCAGATTACTGAATCTCCTATTTTTTTTTTTTTTTTTTTTTTTTACACTTCCGTCTTACCCGAGACACCCTTTGCTAGTTCACCGGCTAAAGCGGCTGAAAGTGTGCAACCAGTACCATGCGTATTCTTGGTATCCACATAGTCGTTTGCAATCTCATACCAGGTACCATTGGTAGCGCTATAAATAACATCAACGACCTGATCCTTACCCTTGGCTGTTTTCAAAGGCAAATGTCCACCCTTCAACAAGATGTATTTGGGGCCGAAATTGGTTAATCGTTGAGCTGCTTCACGCATATCCTTCACAGATTTGATGGAACCGGGTTTCAGGTCCAACAGGATCTCTGCCTCTGGGACATTTGGCGTCAAAACATAGGTGATGGGTAGCAACTCTTGAACTAAAGCTTGAATGGCATCAGCAGCCAAGAGACGGGATCCACTGGTCGAGATCATGACTGGATCCACTACAACGTGGCGAGATTGCTCGGGAAACTGCTTCAAGGTAGCTGCAACAGCGTTGATGATTTCAGCTGATGAGAGCATGCCAATTTTGATAGCATCCGAGCCAATGTCGCTCAAGACAGCGGTAATTTGCTTTGCTACGAATTCAGCTGGGATATCATGAATACCATCCACGCATAGAGTGTTTTGAGAGGTAACAGAGGTTATCACCGAAGTAGCATAAACGTGAAGAGAAGTGAGCGTCTTGATATCAGCTTGGATACCAGCCCCACTATGACGACGAGTTAGTAACATGGCAATGGTATACTGTTCTCAAACTACCCTCCGCTATCACTGCCAGCAATGGTCATTGCCTTTGGAAGAGCCACTTTGCCAGACATTTTGTACTATGTTTTATTAGGGGATGGAAAAGAGAGATGATTTTTTTTTTATACACAAGATGGTTCCGGAAAGTTTACTTGCCGCCGCCCATCATCGCTTTAAATTCATCAAAACTAATCTGGCCATCTCCATTAGCATCAGCTTCTTTAATCATGGCATCCAATTCCTCTTCAGTCAAATTCTCGTTCAAAGATGACATGACTTTTCTCAATTCACTACGGTCAATCACTCCATTTCCATCTGCATCAAACACTCTGTTTACAATATGAGGAGTTTATCATCCATACACCTTATGCCCTCTCTTTCTTATACGTTACTTGAATGCTTCCCGTAAGTCGTCAGTGTCTTTTCCTCCAGATTTCAGGTCCTTGACCAAACTCAAAAACTCTTCAAAGTCGATATTTCCGTTGCCATCAGCGTCTACATCGCTCACCTATGGTAACATACTATCTCGTTACGCTTGGATACCTTCCATTCTTCCCTTTCAAATACAAACCATATCATGTAATTCTACGTCCGTTGGATTCATACCGAATGAACGCAACACCACACCGAGTTCAGCGGCACTCACGCTTCCATCACCGTTTTTATCGAAAAGTTGGAAAGCTTCACGATACTCTTGAATTTGTTCGGGTGTCAGTTGATCACTCTACGTCAAAAAAAAAAAAAAAAAAAAAAAAAGAAAAAAAAAAAGCTGTTTAGTCTGTATACCATCGGCAGTGAAGGCTTTGATTGCTATTCCTTGCCATTTTATATAATTTTGTTATGATTGATATTGGAGAAACAAGAAAAGAGAAAAGAAAAGAAAAGAAAAAAAGAGAAAGAGCAGCTATGCTGTATTTAGATGATGAATCACAGTGCGTTAATTGATCAGATTTTTGTATGCGTCGTACAGCAGAGCCTCTTGTTCTTGATTGAAAAGTCCCTTCCAAAGCAAGTTCTGCTTTCTGAAAAAGGCAGATTCGCATGTCGAATGATGTGTTTCTCGCCATTACCAAGACTCAACTTACTGTGGCTGGATGCAATAGGTTTCTGATGTAGTATTGAGATTGTCGAGCAGAGTTAACTCTTGTTATATGTGCCTTTAACTGTGTGATGACGTTCAATTATGAAACAACACAAACCTATGAAGAACGATGCCAATTCTGGTCCAAGTTCCCTTCTTATTATCATGGCTTCGCTTGAATACTTGGTGGCAGTAACCTTAAGAGGGGTTTACCGTAGCGAAGCAAAGATGTAAAACCATAGCGTTCAAGCAGCAAATTCGGTTTCTCATTTTTATTATTTATTAATAATGAGCTTACCAACAACATAACGCATCAAAGCTTGCATAAATTAGCCTTTCCAAAATCAATATGCCTCCTACTTGAATTACAAGTTGCACAGGCTACAGAACTTCCCTTCCAAAAAAGTACAGCTACCAGAGGTGTGATTCATGCCATGTAAATAAAAGCTATAGAGCAAAAATATAAGCAAACTTGATAGCTTTCAAGCCTTCATATCTTGACATGTAGACCTTTCTGAGCCACCAGAATAACGCCAAACAATTGTGCTCGAGTAGCAGTAACTTCCTGACACATTTGCTCAACTTTTTGGGGACCCAAAAAACATGGCCAAAAATCGACCAAAAAGCATGAGGTACCCCTCATGGTTTTCATCGAAAATCAAACGATCGCGTTTTTCACCTTGAAAATGGAGACTTTTACTATGGTATATCTTGAATCAAAATGTTTCTATCGATCCAAAGCAACCTTTGAAATCATCTTTGTGCGACTTTTGATATGTAAAATTTCGACTTTTTGGCCAGAAACCTCTTTTCATATTTTCATAAATCATTCAATAAGTTTATTCAAATTATCTATCTTACTTGGTACCATTGGATGCGCCTTGAAAAGTACTTCAAGAATGTATTAGGAAGCGTAGGGTGATCATTACAATTTTTATAGTCGAATCTCACAAAATAGGTCGAATCGTGTTTGAAAATGTCAGAAATCAACAAATCAGAACAGAGTGAACATCGGAGATTTAACCAATTTCGGCTTGCATATGATGGTAATGTTGTAGCTCATATGTCAACAATAAAAGGATGACAGTTCGGTTTATTGTTTTTGGAAAACAAAATATATTGCATGAACAATTGGCAAATGCTCTGATTGCTCTTTTTCCCCGTGTACCTCAGCTGCAAATGCGTCTTTGTCCTTGGCATATCCTTCGGGTACGGTAATCACCATCTCTTTCAGCTTCAGTAGTCCATTGCTGATCCTCTCTACGTCTTCTAAGACCAACATCGAAACAGGCCATAGTTTTCCGCTGATTTGATCTCGAACATCTTTTGTTCCAACGACCAGAATACCTTTTATCGCCAATTGGTGCGTAGCATCTTGAGCAAGCTGTATAATTGATTTACGATACAGGTCGATTTGATTTGGAAGCAAGTTCTCGATATGGCCTGTTACCATGACTACCAGATTAGCATGAGGGTATGGCCTCTTGCTTAACATGGCATCACAGTAAATGCCGTCATTGACCACGGAATCTTGACTTAGATCAGAAATGAGGCCCTTTTTATACAATTATTACAGATGCAACGTAAGAAAATAGGAATTCTTTACCAGTTTGAGTAGTGCTTCCTTGTTTTCTTGGATCTTTCTTTGCCTTTCCTGTTCATATTCCGAGATTTCATCGACTATATAATAAATGAGATGCGTGGAACAATTGCTTTGCATTTGTGTCAGTAAAACCTATCTTACCTTCTAGAGCACTAGACGTACAAGAGGTTGGCAGTTTGTCAGCATGAGGCCTTGATTTCTGCTGTTGTTGATGATGTTCCTGTGTTGTCAAGTCGATTGTCAATTCAACATGCAGCCAATTGCAGTCGTCTTGACCAAATCTTTCAATCATTCGACTGATACACAATAGTTGAAATGTATATTGGTGTGATAGTTTGAATGTCCACACTGTGCCCATGACTCTGCTGTTCCTCGCGATAGCAGAATGAGGAATGCCATATAAAGTAGTAGTAAAGGGTGGTTTATTGGCCGTATTGGGACCTAATTGTAGCATTGATTAGCACATGTAGCAATAGAGTTTGGAATTGTTTGCTTACCCTCTTGCATCAAAGGCATTTTGTCCACCTGTTGCTGAGGTACCTTTCTAAACGTAGCAATAAACTCATGCGTGAATATCAAAAAATCGAATTGAACGCATAAATACGTGCCAAGACCGTAGGCAGAGCAGTATCTCTGTCTTTTAACAATCTTTAAAAATGGAAAATGGTTAGGTTGTTCTTTGAGGTTTCTTTCAACTATTGGCTTACCAACTCCTCTAGTTCAAATCCTTGATCAATATACAATCGCATTAGATGAAATCCAACCGGTACATAAAAGCAATGCTCTCTATTGTCTCCAATGCCCAAGGTCAATCTTCGATCCATCTTGAGCAATCTATACTTCTATCAGTCAGGTGTATACTATTTGCAATGGCTTTTTTCATCGCCCACCTATAGCTCTCTTGGACAACTCGCGTATATTCTGTCTTGAAGTCTTCCAGTCGAGTAAAACTGCAAGGTCAAAAACAAGTGGTTTAAGCTGATACGTATATCTCATTGATCATTATTAAATGTGCTTTTTACCGAGAAAGATCCCCCTCCAAATGTGTAGAGTACGCCACGCAGTCTTTGTAGGGCGGATGTGACAATATATGGTGATATGATTCATTGCCAAACAAAGTTCCATTCAACTGGCGAGCGTCTGCTAGTGCAATGATGGGCCTGTATTCAGCAAATGTCAATTCTGCTGGAACTTCAAAACAACAGTTACGCTGGGACAACGCAACGGCAACCTAGCAACGTGGATTTGCAATCAGTCAAAGTCTATAGGCTCGCATAATCTCAATAATTTACCGGATTGATGTCAACGCCACAGCATCTGCATATTAAAAGAATTAGAACACAATATAATATACGGATATAGCCATCACTTACTTTCTCTGTAATAAGAAGCATTCAATCGCATCGGTTCCTGATTGCAAAAGATGATGAGAAAATTGATGCAACACATGCTGGGAGCAGCAATTACCTCTGCCTAAGAAATTGGACAGTATTCGCTCATCTCTCTTTGTGTATTTCAGCAGGGCCCTATAGAATACAATGAGCTAACAACAGCAAATGCAAAGACATACTCAACTTACCTGCGCACCGTCTGTGGTAGCCATGTTCCTACATTAAAGTAATAAAGTACATGGAATACATGTTGAGTTCTTAACGTATACTATGCAACTTACCATGATAGTCAGTTCCAGAGTGAGTAGCCCAACGAGGTGCTCTTCCAGGAATATCAAAATAAGTTGAATCAAACGCGAGTGAAAAGAGCTGGTTTGATTGAGGTCCATAGCTTGTCAGCCGAGATCCAACCAAAGATTTGTTCATTGATACTGTGTCTCGAGTGAAATAAGGCTTGTGAGAGTAATCCTCTATAGAGGCAACATAGTTTTCAATGGCAACTGATCCTTCGCTAGTGCCTTCTGTAGGCCGCTCCTTGTCGTAAATCATGCCAAAGCATGTGTCGCACATGAGGATGCCTCCATCGTATCCCTTTCGCCAAGTGTCCGCTTCCAATGTACCGCAGTAACAGCAAGAGGTAGGTGTCGATCCGCTTTGAAGCTTCCGAGAACGCCGGGAAAATAGCGGTGTCTTTTTAACTGTGTAAATACAAATTCAATTAGTCGGTAGGCCACCTCATCATGCGTACCATTGTACTTGCCATCTTCTTTCTTGGTTTTCTCGAGTGCTTCTGCTCGTTCCATCTGTGAATAAGCTGCATAGTATGATTGCAAATTAGTGATTGATTGAATGAAAGCCCTCATTTTATTACATGTTTCGTTGTAAGCAGATCTGTCATGCTGGTGCTTTCTAATCACATCGTCTTTAGTATAACACTATACAACATGTAATGAGACAATTTGAAAAGCTTTGTATGCTACAAGTGCATATTTACCTCCTTGCACAGGTCAAATGAGGAAAAGTAATTGTCTAAAGAGCACTGTCCACAGGTAAACCATGTTTCATCGTTGGAAAACTTTTTAATGCAACCATCACAATGAAAGACATTGATATAAGCATCTAGTATGGTTTAGTCATCTTAAATACAGCCCCTACCATTCTAATCCATCGTACCTTTCTTTCCATGAGCTGCTTCGTGGATATGGCACCAAAAAATGACTCCATTCCTAAAATTGTTGACCGGTTTGTTGGTGCAAGACAGATGAAAGCTCTTGGAGCATCGTGAGTCAAAGCAGCCGATAGTAGCACCCTTTTCTTTGCAAGCAAAACAACGCTGAAAAGGTAGTATAAGCATCAGCCAGGGGATTTTTTTCTTTTTTTTTTTTGACAATGCAAACATCAACCTACCATGCTTCGGCCTCGTTTGAGAGCACGAGTGACATTGTACCATTTACCGTCTACGACAGAAAATCTGACCTCTGGAGAATACCTAGCACACGCATCATGAACCCAGAAAGTACGCTTCTTTTCTTGCCCCAACTTTGTCGTAATGGACACAAATGGGCCCACAAATGAACCGAGCTCTTGCGAGTTGTCATCATCATCGTTGCAAAAGCCGCAGATCTTTCTGTTGCTCCACTTTTGAAGAAACAGGTAGCCATGCTTGTCTTGCATCGCGATATCATCCACACCAGTGAATATTTTACTTGTTCCTAGAGAAACAGCGGCTTCATCCATGCACTCGTCTTGTACCTCCATGATATCCTCTTCCCACATGGATGATGACAACAAATGACTGTCTTGAAGTTGCTTTGGGCTATCAGCAATAGTTTGAATTGCAAAGCCAGAACGAGGATGTGGATGCCAGTCTGGAAATCCGTGGCCAAAGCAGACAACGCAAAGCTGAAAGCTCTCAGTGTTAGTACCATTGCCAGTCGAGGAAGAAGCCTCACAGTACGTGCAGTAGTATCTCAAGTCTTGGATGGTGGTTTTGCAGTGGTTACAGTTCACTTTAGATGCGTTTGCTTTAATTATTACGTCTTTCACCATTGCATCGTCTACTATGATAATTTCTACATTCAAGGGTAAGAAACTAGACAGCTAGTATCAATAGACGTATGGCTTACCTTCTTCCTCATTAGTTAATTGCTCGTTGGAATCCAGTTTAATGGCTTCTTGGGCTTCCATCGCTCGGGGAACACTGAAGGATGTGGCTTCCTCATTGTGTTTGACGAGTGACATGTGCTTGTCTCGTTCAGGCTCAACGCATTCCACAGCGTCGACTACTTGTAGCCGCTGGCTGCCATTGGGGATCAGCTCATCAAAGTCGTCAGTCCAGCCACAGTAGTGTACCTTGACTTTGTTCTTTTGTATACCAACAATTCGTGCTTCGTAGTATCTCTTGTCATGATACAGGACATTTACATGTTGCATGTGATAATAGCCATAGACATTGGGCACAAACTTCTCAGCTTCTGCTGCCTTTAACTGAGCAATTCGTCTTGATGTGATGGGTCTTGGGCTGCTTTGTTCAGATCCACGAGTTGCGCTTTCCTGTCTTTTTTGCTGCAACTTCAATGGTCGCCTTTTTCTCTTTACATCACGCTGGGCATCAGGATCCTCAGCTATTACCATCAACTGCTTATCAGAGCATAACATGTCGTCCACAGCAGCACCGGCACCATTAGCTATCCTTATTCTTCGACTGCCAACCACGAGCCACTCATCATACATCTCTGACCATTGGTTGTAGTGAACCTTGACGTAGCCTGGCCGCATTTCCACCAATGTTCCATTGTACCAAGACTTGCTCTTGCCATAATTGGTGTCTAATATTTGAACAGCTTGATTCTTAGCATAACCAAAGGGGTTCGGAATGAAGCCATAGTCATCTTTGAGCTGGTGTACAGCCTTTCTGGTAGCGAAAGCGCCTGTAGTCAAGTACGCTCTGTTGATTATAGGCGGTGCAGTATCCAAGCGGCCGTCTGCTGTGTTTGCTTTGGTCGATTCTTCTTGCTTGTGCTGAGCGTTTGGAGGCTTCTTTGGAGTTGATGAATTCGATCTGGTTCTTTTTCTATGAGAGCTTCTTCGCGCCTGTAGATCTTGTCCATCAGCGAGTAGCTCTATATCATCAATAGTAGGAATGGAACCTCTGAGAACGCTTTCCGCATCGTTTTCTTCTTCAGAATCCATCAGTTTAATTCTTCGAGTGCCAACAGGGAGCCATTCAATCATTTGAAGTTCAGGAATCCACACTTTTACTTTTCCTTGATATAGTCGACACAAAACCCCAATGCACTCTTTCTTGACCTTGTCCAGTGGGAAGGCTAGCTTGATGAGACGATGACGGCGGTAGCCATGTACATTGGGTCCAAAACCAAAGTCATCAACCAACTCCTGAACCATAGTGCGAGTCAACCGTATGTGCCGATCCTGCAGCATGTGAGTTACACTGCCATTGTCGCTGTCCGTATTAAGACGGTTGGGTAAGAAGTTGGTCCATTTGCATTGGCATTTGCTACAAAAAGAAATTCTATCAAATGGGTTACGGTCTCTGTTACGAATGATGCAATTTTTGCAATCATTGATTGATTTGTTGACCTCAGTTGATTGCATTGAGCTGGATAGTGTATCATTATCGTCTTGAGCCAATCTTTGATTGATATTACTCTTTGAAAACGAGTGGTTTCGAATGGTGTTTTGTGAGGATGCACGCTGAATGGGATCTAGACTGAATTCTGGATCAGCTTTACAGTCTATGCCTGTTGCTTGATTCGTGGCAGTGATAGCTTGGCTGATGCTGCCTTGTGGAGCCAGGTTTCTTTGATCCAATTCATCAGATGCGTGGTACAAATGTGCCTGGTCTGTAGGTTCAACAGATTTCGCCATGCTTCTCTCTAAAGGTGATAATCAAACTGTTAGTATATATACACTAGGTCTTTCGAACGAGATTCCTACCATGCGAGTACGCTGTTTGTGCTCCACCAGGTGGTTCTCTATGATTTTGGGACATTTTTTGATGTCTAGTAGCCTTCAAATGTAGTGTAGAAATACAGTATATAACGTTTGAACAGAAAAGAAAGAGGGAAATGAAAAAGAAAGGTTATGGAAACTATAGAGCGCCATTTTAGCTTTTGTTCTCTAGTTGATTTACTCAAAAACCTGTTCATTTCAGTCGAACTAAAGCCGTATTCAACCTGTCCATCAGCATGATATCTTTTTTTTTTTTTTTTTTTTTTGGAAAGCTGGCATTGAAGGGCAGCTGTGCGTGGTGAAAAAGGGTTCCACTGGAACTCCACATCATTTTCGTTCTTTCTTCTCCACAACACTTTTTTGCATGTCAAAAATATTCCAAAACATCAAAGCCTATATCATTCCAGTCAAGCTGAGCGAATATGAGGTTGGAGCATACACTCATTTAATAGAGAAAAATGGTAAGCGAGAGCATGAGATCAATGCATAAATAAAACTTGTATCAATCATGTTGATAAATTGCTCTAGGCGGCAAAAAGTGTACTAAACAAGGTGAATCAACACACATTTTTACCGTACTAAAGTCCTCCGCAAGAATCAGTAGAAATGTAGAGAATCATCAGGTAGTCTGCGGTTGTCTTGTTGCCATAGCTTCTCTAATTCACCCAAAATTAGGTGCCTGTGATTGATATACAATGGATTCGAGACTGGTAAATCATTTGATTGTATTAAATTCATTCATGCAGGCTCATTTTTCTGCGATACGTAACTGCAGCGATAAAAATCAGCAATCACTACCATTAGAGTCATACACCATCATCACTGATAGAAAGAAATTACGTTCCTCTGATTCAGAACATGATGCTCTTGTACCGTCATTGTCTTCACCAACTCCATCCACAGCCACCACCTCCATCTCATCCGGATCAAATGCGGAAATATTGAATAGGAGATTCAAGGACTTGCCACCAGAAGATCTTCAGTTTAGCGATGAGTCTGACAGGTAGTCAATGCGTGCTTGGATGGTGAAGCATTAGAACTAATTTCATTTGTCACAATTATAGTAACATAAGAGGAGAAGGAGGTATATATATATATATATATATATATCAGTAGATCTCGGTAAATACATGGATGAGTGACATGAAGTACTAGAAAATGTCGACCTTGCACCTGGCTTTATCAATACCAAGTACGAGTGTCTTCGGCCAACACCATACGAGCCTAAACACAACAAGAAGCTGGTTTCGCTTCTTTTACTATTAGAAAGAAAGAGACAAATGGATAATGAGCTAAAGAGATCTCTGAGCTATCGTCACGCAATTTCAGCGATCAAGGTATGGACTCAATGTGATGAGGTTTGAAAGCATTGGCATTGATCTAGTCAACAGGCATACCCTCGAGAAATTCAATCATCAAAAGAAGCAGAGAAAATTATTGGTACCTAAGATAGCATTTTGACTTGGCCGCATACTTATCAACACAAAATGTATCAGGCGTTGGATCGAAAATGGCCGAAAAGATCAAAGTGTTTCTACATACAGGCACCATAGAAGAAGCAGATCAGCTAAGATACGACGAAGAGTTTAGGACACTCAGTTTATTCAACAAAGTGTTTGGTGTGGGTGTCACAACTGCTAGACTTTGGTGGGATATGGGATACAAAACGCTGCAAGAGGTGCTCGATAAGGCAAAGCTGACTGCAACCATCAAATTGGGTATCGAGTTGTTACCTGACTTTGATCAAATGTAGGTGATGTAGCGGTCAAATTCACTTGTATATCTCACAATCGCTTATTTAAGGATGAGTCAAGAGGATGTCAAAGAGATTGTTGATATTGTCACAAAGGAAGTCGTCTCGATTGATAGTGAATGCTTTGTTGTACCTGTGGGTGGTTATCGGTAAGGATGACACTATGTATGCTTATGCACTTTCTTAACATTTGACTGTATAGACGAGGAAAGACCAAGAATGGAGATGTGGATCTCATCATTTCTTCCAAGAAAGCAGAAAATATGATAGGCTTCTTGAACAAATTGACACAACGGCTCATTGAAAAGAACTACCTCAAGCACAAACTATGGCATTCCACAGAAATCAAGCAACTAAACCATGCAGAAAGACCATCGGTAGGCGGTAGACAACATTTTGATCATTTTGAAAAGGTAATCTTGTTTTAGTTTGAGAAAATCTTGACTGTATACTCAAAATACAATCTATTAGTGCTTTTGTGCCTTTCTGCAACCATCTACAGGCATTCATCGACAAGTGGATTTGATCTGTGTGGTGAATCCGGATGAGCTGGCTACTGCTATCTTGGGCTGGACTGGATCACGGCAATTTGAACGAGCCATTCGAGATTATGCAAAAAAGGTAAATAGCAACCTCAGCAGCCAATGACACCAACAGAACAAGAACAAACACTGTGTGTATAGGAGAAGCATATGTCACTCAATAGCCAAGCCATTCACTTTGAACAGAACGGGAAGAAGAAAAGATTTGTTGTTCATTCGGAAAAAGATGCGTTTGATATTATCGGCGTGCCATACCTCGAGCCAGAACTTAGAAACTGTTAAAACCCACTCTATAGCGTGGTGCCTAGCAAGTGAGGTATGCTTTTAATTCATGTTAATACGGTTCGATGGCGGACATCGAGAAATTCAAATAAAAACAAATCGCATTCCCGAACTGGCGTCGTTAGAAATGCTTAATTCATCCGCTAATGGCAGTGTTCTTGGGCATTCTATTGTTTACGTGTGTATATACAAACAAGCGGTTTTAAAATGCCTGAAATATGTTTAATGTTTACATAATTCAAGAAAGAAAAGTATATAAAATCAAATGAAGGCGTTAGGCTTCTCCTTCTTGCCTGTATATACACGCACAACTTGAAATCTATCGTTACAATGAAGTTCTTTATTACAGCTGCTATCCTCTCTGTCGCTGTCCCGTTCACTCTTGCTGATTTCTTACCCTCATTGTTGAATGCTGCACCTACCAGCTCAGATGTCAAGGAGCGTATTGCTCCTCCCGCTAATGCTACTTTGTATGATGTCTGGTACGCCGAGGGCAGACGTGTGTATCAATGTAATCCTGAATTGAAGGGCTTCCTACACTGGTACAATGTTCAAACACAAGCCTTTCTCTATCCTACCAATGGTGAACAAGCTCCATTTGATGTTGCTGGTAAAGAAGTCGGCCAAATGTCTGCTGCTCCATTGAATCCTGAGCACCAAGAGTAAGTTTGTGTCTGTCTGCAAAAGAGCTACCCATTCATATTCAATTCTGCAATTTATAGAGCGAACCCCATTGATACTACACCTGTTATTTACTACTACAAGGATGGATCATGGCTTGGAACTGGAAGACCTCTTGTAACTACCACTAAAGAAGAAGGCCGAGAGGAGCGCGGTGACAGCGTTCATTTGGATGATCATCTTGCTGCCGTTTCCAAGTCTTCCACGGATGGTTATTTGTCTCATGCAAAGTACATTGTGCGTCTCGGTTCTATTGATGGCGTTGTGCCTCCTGCTGATGACTGTACTCAAAAGGGCATGCTTGTTACTAAGCCGTTCAATGCCTACTATATGTTTTACACTGATGCCGAAGGTGTGAATCAACTTGCTGAAGAGAAGAAGGAATGGGAAAGAATGGTGATGGAGTATACCCCTGAGAAATTAGCTGCTGGAGAGAAGAAAAAGATGGAGGCTGCTGAGTCTTACATTGCTGCTGAACAGAAGAAGGAGGAAGTTGCTCAAGAGGAGGCTCCTATGTCTGTTGTTCAAGAGGAGGCTCCTATGTCTGTTGTTCAAGAAGAGGCTCCTATGTCTGTTGTTCAAAAGGAAGCTGCTAATCTCAAAGCGCCTGCTGCTCCAGAGAGTGCCATGTAAATAGAAAACAGGCTTCTTTATTTATAATCATTCATATACATATACAATTCTTATTATCAAATCAATAAATTTCTGCTACATCTCTTTATGCGTCATCTCTCATTATAAATGGAATGTCGAACTCGGCTATGAACCCTTCAGATGCCAAGTATTTGGGTGCTTTGAAACTGCCTGTTTTCATTGTTTGATTTACTATGGTGCTCCATTGGCGATGGGTAGTGCAGCTGCAAAGCAAAGAATATTCGCGTGCCAACGATTCGAGGCTGTCTGCCTCAAACCCCCCCCCCCCAGCTGACCTAGCATACGGCATAATCCCGTCAAACTAAAGTTCACAGACAGTTGGTCAGTAGATCTGGCATATACCTTGGTGAATATTCTGTAAATGAACAATGGGATTTTGTCTAGTGTGGGTGCATCATTGTTGATAATCAAGGGCAGGCTTTTCAGCCAAACGGTGTTATTTTCCAATGCCAACTCGGTTTGAAAATGTTTAGCAAGAATATCTCTTTTGGTGTAGAGAGTATACAGTGACTCTAGTAAACTTTGCAGTAACGATTGACCTTTAACTTGGCTCATAGCCATTGTGCTGCTTCTGATGGTATATTATCCTACAAACATGAGCCACACACACACACACACACGCACACACACGCACACACACACATAGCAAAGCACCCGGACACCCCAACATGCCAACATTTACTTCCGCCTAGAATTTGGCGTCTTGCTAGAATAAGCTTTTTTTCTTTTTTGGATTGCCACAGATAGTCAAAAGAGTGTTGTGGATGAGTGAACGTCCAAAAAGAAAGAGAAGGCAGGTTGCTTCTAGAAACGCAAGAGCCAGGTAAAAAGCAGCAAAGCAAATCCAACCACAGGAGGCTCAATGTATTCTATAGTAATGCTCATTATGTTGGCTACGTGGAGGATAATGAATCAGTCGAGGCTATCATGAAGAAATTCGAGGAACTGGAGCGCATACAGCAAGAATTCACCTCTCCTCCTAAACAAACCAACGACACGTTGCAAGATCAACTAGAACAAGATGGCCATAATCAAGATACCCTTATAGAAGATCCGCTAACGCAAGAGCAACTAGAGGAGGTGTTTCGTCGCACATCTGCATTCACAGTGAAAAGCGTTTCTCTGGATCCTGATTTCATCGTGGATATGGACGCGCTGGATCTATTACAAGCAGAATATCGATATAACAATACGAATGAATTTATAGAAGAAGAGTGAGTGTCTGCTGTATATATAGTCATCTAATGCATGGAGTTGACATTTAGCCTCTAGTGATTACTATTACGTGGGAGATGACTTTGATCTAGATGGGCAACAAGACGACAAAGACGAGCAATACAGAGACAGACATTATAGACGCTCTACTCCATCGAAAAAGAAACGCCTTGATCGACAGGCTGTTTTGAACAAACACAAGATGTTGGCAGCGCAAACAAAGGATGAGGCAGGAAGAATTGCTACAGCAAAGAGACAGACGTACGATATAGACCCTTCGCTACCTACCTACGTCAAGATACCACCTAGGCCCATTAAAGCATCCTGGGCTCACTCCATCAAGCCTCTCTCCGAAACCACACTGCCCACAGATTACGCCTATCATGAAGTGCACCGTCTTGTTGATCAGGATTTGAGACAGTATGGAAGTCAATTTCAGGCCATTTACATGGACCCGCCGCTTCTCATGGCAGGAGAACCACCTACACCAGGCAAGATCAATATAGAGGACTTTGTGAGTGCTTGTGTGTGTGTGAGAAACGTACAAACCGTGCATTAACTAAACTTTTTTTGTTTTGCAGGCCAAGCTAAATGTGCCTAATGTAATAGAAACTGGATTTCTGTTTATATGGTTGGAAAAAGAGTGGCTCCATAGAATAGTCAAGATTGCAACGCAATGGGGATTTAGATACGTTGAAAACTACTGCTGGATCAAAAAGAACATCAACAACACCATCTACAAGGGCGAATCCAATTACTTTTGCAAAAGCAAACTAAACTTGCTAATATTCAAGAAGGAGCAGCACAAGATTGAAATTAGACACCAACGCAACGCAGACTGCCTGTTTGACTTTGTAAAGCCCATGAAAGCAGGTCAATTAACAGAGCCAAAGCCCTCATACGTGTATCATGTCATTGAGACACTGCTGCCGAAATCAGTGCAAGAATCCAAGCTGCTTGAACTGTAAGTCCTATTTACTATCCACCGACGCTTTTTACTAACACAGCACGTAGATGGTCCCCAAGGAACCACAGACGCCAGGGATGGACAACTGTGGCAGAGGTGTAACTAATGAAGTAAAACTGGGATTTCTGGTGAAACACACTTTGGGTAGGAGGAAATTTAAAACCCCCACCTACTAAAATACATGATTTTCATGTATTTATAGTCTTATCAACTAGCTTGCTCTTCTTTTCCTTCTTTTTTTCTTTTCTTTTTTTTTTTTTTACCAATTCACCTAAAAATGAGAAGCTGGAGAGCCTGGACCATTGTCCTCATCCTCAGCTTTATCGTACTCAATATATTCTTCTTTTGGAAGCAATATCCATGCACAAATCCAAGATTTTGTAGTATCAGTGAAGAGGTAAGCACGTTGTGTGCGTTCCAGGTGTTGGCATGATATCATTGACAAGTGCAATGCCAGGCAAAGGACAATTTAGATTCATTTGAGCCGCCTCCCTTCAATCCAAACACAGGTGCTGATAGTCATCCACCACCACCTCCTCCTCCACCACCACCACCACCACCTCCACCTGCTCAACCCAACATAGGCATCAGTCCTATCGCGGAAGCCAAGTTGACTGAACATGTGGGCATCAACCCTCAGCCCCTCGATGAGCCAGACACTCACTATCCAGGTAAGCTATCTACATGTGTTTAGCATACAGCACGGACCTCACACATCCCCATAAGATACCCACGCCAAATCCAGTCAGGATCTCGATACAATTGCACCTACTGCAGATAAAACAACTTACCGTTTAACACCAGAGGGTTTGAAATACGCTCAATCAGGAGACTTATGGCAATTTGGTGTTGTAAGTAGTTGACTATTCATTTACTGGTGGGAAGGTGATACACATGAACGCTAATATACGCACTTAGATTAACACAAAACCTGATGTCCTTGTTGTCTCCAATACAAACTACCCTGATGTCAATAACCACTATCACCGCGAGTTCAGAATCTACACTCTCATGAAGTGGATTCTGCGTGTGCATCGCCGCGACCCCGAGAGAACGGCCCCACTCGTCATGGTGGATGCTGGTAAGGGTCAACAGGTATCCATGGCAACCACATGTACTAATTCACATGTCTAGGCTCAAATCATGGTCTTTTCTCGCTCGTTGCTGGTGCTAGTGGTGCTCACACGATTGCTTTTGAACCTCAAACACATTTGCGAAGTAAGTAGCAGTGCATTTCCTATCTTCCTCAAGCACAATTATTCACCTTCTATAAATAGGTGTTATTAATATGGCCGGCAGACTAAACCAACTCTCTCAACGCCTTCGTGTGCTTCCATTTGCTGTATTGGACCAATTCAAGAAACTCGCCATGGAAAAGGTTGAAATCAACGACGGTGGCATTGGTGGCCTTTCTTACGACAATCCCAATGCCATGATCACCACTCAAACCATCCGCCTGGACACACTGCCCGCATACAATCGCCTTTTCCCTCAGTCTGCTGCTATGGAGAAGCAACTCAAGATCAATACAGACCGTAAGGACGACAGATCCATCCTAGAACCTGAGGATTTGGGTGTTGAATATGCCAAGGAGATTGAAGCTGCAAGTGATAATGCATCTGCCAAGATTTCTGAATCTCTGTTGTTCCGTCAACCTATCCACTTTCTAAAGATCGACGTTGAGGGTTTCGAACTCCCTGCTTTAAGATCCGCTGCTAAACTGTTTGAAAATCAACTTGTCGAGAACACTGTGCTCGAGTTTGGTCCTCCTAGTCGTTGGGATGTTACAGTGCCTGGTGCCAATCATATGGATCTCAAGGATGTGCGTGCAAAGACCATGAAAGAGGCAAAGGAAGTACTGCATCGTGCTGTGGATGAGTGGGGTTTGGATATCAACCTGTTGCCTGCTGAAGGTTGGGAGAAGACTGTCAAGTTTATGATTGATCATGGCATCGATTTGAGTGAGGGAAATCCATCCAAGAACAAGGTGGTTCAACGCGTCAATGCTTGGAAGTTTGATGATTTGCCTCTTGATCACGACGAATTCGAAAAGGAACTCGAGCTCAAGGAAAATGTTGTCACCGAGTTCATCCGACTTCCTGCTCGTCTCATTGACGACTATTTGGAAGCTTCTCAAGCTATCGGTGAAATGTACCTGTGGTTTACAAAGAAAGATACAAAAAGCCCTGTTTTGCAGAAAATCACTTGATTTACTTAGAGAATAAACATTTTATATTATTATTTCATGGATGAAAATGGCTCTACCAATGCTAGCAGTGTGGGATAGTTGACTGTATCCTTGTGGACGATCTTTAGCTTGTCCAACTATGCACAACAAAAAAAAAAAAAGCATGCTAAGTATAAATAGCTCATGAAGCGTAAATTAATTGTGTGTTACCTCCTTTCCAATTTGTTCAACATCCAGTAGGAACTGTAAGCGAATTTTATCTTCATCGGATAACTGCGTGCTATTTTTGACCTTGCCTTTCTCTGTTTTTGTCAAACTCGATAATATATCGTCCAATGCAGTTGTGTACTGTGAGACCACTGCTCTTGCAACCAGTGTTGTCCACGCGTCCACAAGTTCATCGCACACACTGGCTTGATTTTGTTCAACAAATGTGTGAAACGGCTTGAAAATGTTGGGTATAAAATAGGATGGCTCGGTTGGCTTGGGCTTGTCACTATGGCGATATTGATTTGTCACACTTTTGATGGATTTTAGTGTCTCTAAGCAATTAGCGCTAATGTTGTTGGTGATGGTCTCATTTATAGTGGGTACAGTCGATTGTTGTAACTGATCTAAGGCTGCATTCATGCTGTCTGGAAATAGAATGTCAGTCAAGCAAGAGAGCCGCGCTCATCACATCTTACCTTTTAAGAGTGGGCCATCTTGGATATTGGTAGGTAATTTGGGCAACATTGTTTCTAATGTCTGATTTTTGACAATCTTGGTAAAGTGGATGATATCATGCGCTAGAAGAGTCAGAATCTTGGCATCATTAGCATAATTGGCCTAAAAAAAAAACAAGGTTTAGCATAGTTGCTTGTAACAATTCTCTTGATATCCCTCACGTTGATCACTTCAAGGGCCCATCCACTGTATCGTTTGATCAGCTGTAATGTCAACTTCCAAAATCGATGCGACAATCCGTACAAAAATATCTGATCTGACCAACACTGGTTGATGGCCTTTAGAATCACTCTTCCTCCATACAGGCTGATCTCTTGATTTGCTTCCACAACAATACTGGATTTGGGATCGTTCAATACTTGCTCCACATCCTTGATGATTTCGCGGAATCGCAACTGAAAATAAACCAGTAACTGCCATTTCTTCATAAACTCTGCATATGTCGGATGGTTTCGAAGAAAGAGTAAGGATCGCTTGGAACTGCATAATCCCTCCAACTCAGAGATGAATGACACTGTAGCCAAGTAGTTCTACACACCATTTATCAGCTTGCTATCGCAATTCAACGCAATTACGCACACTATACCTTGTGAAATACATCTGTTTGTCCAGCAGCAAATATGCTCTTGCATTCCCTATTGATCCTCTCCACAATCTCCAGCCACAAGGAGTTCACTAATATCTCGTAATTGGATCCCTTCAATGTCTTTTGGGTGATATCCAAGATAGGCTTCAAATCAGTCGATGTAAATTGCAGGATCTTGTTGTACATCACTGCCAATGGATGCTCTGACGCTGTTGCCGAAGAAGGTGATCCACCGTAATTTTTTGCTCCCTCTACTGCTTTCTGTGTAATGCACTTGTTTGAAAAAGGCTTGATAAACTCTTCTCGAATGATCCTTTCCGCAATCTGTGTTTGATCAATCAATGCATAGGTGCGCAGACATTCTGTTAACGATTGTTTGGTGGCCTTGGTCACTTCTCCAAGTCTGATTTGTGATAATGCTGCTGACAGTGCTTTGGATAACTTTTGTTCCATTGTATCCTTGATGCGAGTGATCCTCCATTCATTTTCAGTGACAAATGCCAGGTTTTTACCACGACGAACGAGATGTTGCATTTGATTGTATTCAATTGCTACACGTTCAATCTGTTTACCAAGACTAACATTGCGTTAATACCAATCGAATGCTCTCCAGTGAAATACTCACTTGTCATCCACGACGACAACATGATCGTGCTCTGCGCTCTCAAAGGAATGCTTGACTAGATCTGAATTGATGCCTAATAGATCCTCGACTTTGGTTACTGAATCATGGATATTGAGTAATAGTTTGAGGACAGACTACGATGCTGAATGCGTGAGTGTGTATACTGAAGTGGACAAGGTTATTTACATACTTTTTTATCCCTAAGCTGTGCTCGGCTTTGAAGTTGTAACTCTAATGAATCAATCACACCTTGGAAATAATCACGCACACCCTATTGCACGTAGAGCATCAGTAGATGTGCCATTCCATAAATCCCACTCTATTTGCATACCTTGACTTGGATTTCCATGTCTGCTAATGGTGCTTTCAGTTCCTCAATGTCCTTATCCACGCCTTTCAAGTTGGTAGAGAGATTGATAAAGTCTTGATAATCTCGGTTGATCAGCTCTACTAGTTCAGTCTTCAGCTGTTTCAAGTGAGTGTTGAGCTCTGCTTTCATACGCTCGAGGCCCAAATGTCTACGGCTAGAGAGAAAGGTATCTGGGTCAAAGTCGGCTGCTGTGAAAGCAGAACGTTCAACAGTGTTGCTCGGTAATGGCTGCACAGAACTAATGAATCTATCATCATCATCTTCATCGTCATCACCACCAAAGCTAAACATGTTTCGTTTCTTTTCGAGTGCTGCCATGGTATATACTGCTGGATTGATGTAAAATGGACAAAGATGCTACAGTCTTTTTTTATAAACGCGATATACTTTTTAATGCTCGCTTGCTGGTTGAATTTCGGCTCTTCCCAATCAGCGCTTTTTGATTTTCAGGTGTAATTGTAAATCTGATGGCAATGCTTCAATTTCCAGTGCATGGTTGTGCTATTTGCTTTTTGAATCAGCATAATCGATGAGGAACCCCCATTTCAATTAAGACTCTGCATTTAAATATCTTGCAAAGCGTCAGTGCTCTCAAATTGTTCCCTTCTATATTAACCGTGTCTGTTATTTTGAACTGATCAAGTATGAATCCATTCATTTGCATTACGAATTTGCAACCACTCCCCACGATGAGACTGTGCTGTGTACATCCCGAAAAATCTGTTTGAGTTAACTATTCATACCAAATAAGTAACTTGTACAGTTGGCTTACAAAAGACATAAGATGTAATTGAGATATATGATTCAAATTTGAATGCTAAAATCCAACAAAATGAAAGATCATAGCTCATGCGTATTGCATTTTTGTGGCTATTT
Organism: Mucor velutinosus; assembly: GCF_035048745.1. NCBI lineage: Eukaryota > Fungi > Mucoromycota > Mucoromycetes > Mucorales > Mucoraceae > Mucor > Mucor velutinosus. Next base: position 119,196 of record NW_027041902.1, on the reverse strand, counting down.
TCACACCGATACTTTCAATTTCATTTACTTGATCAATATGGTTCGCCATAAATACAGCAGACATAAAAAGCCAAATCATACGGCATCTTTTCCTTACAACTGTGTCTGCTTTGACTCTGGATTCTGATAAATCATAGCTGTTGTAATTGAATATGCATGCCACTCACACAGCGTTCATTGTATCGTAAAACAATTGATGAATCCGCAATGTTATGGAGGCATGCAGCCATTATTACCACTACTTTTTGTTTTATCAAATTAAAAATTAGAAACCAGTGCCTTTGACTTGGATCTCTACACCCTACCAAAGCTTGTAGGCACCGGGTGGCATCCCTGACGCAACAACATAGTTGTATTGTGCCAGAACCTTCAACTTGAGCATTTTATTTCTTACGTAAACTGCAAATCAGAACACGTGCGGGTATTTTAAACAAATTGATTTTAATAAAACCCAATTACTGCAGCTGTATCATTGATGCATTCTGAGCAGCCCATTCGAGAAAAGAAAGGCGTCAGGTTTCATTGCTTCTGCTTCCTCTGTTCCGTCAATTGATAATTCTTCTTCAGCACTCTTGTTTTGCTCATCGACTTGTGCATGATATTGCAATTTTCGGCTTTTACAGGAGATAAGGAATTAAAAGGTGCAATAGAAAAAGATGTCATTGAACAACTATTTGAATTGTAGAGACTGATGTACAATTGCCTGTTATTATATTGTATTCTCTTGTGGGCCATGTCGATCGCATAGACTGCGATGGAGTTATCTCTTTTTCCAAAGTTAATAATAAGATTGCTTGGACTTAATCTCGACTCTAGAGATAGCTTATAAGTGACAGATTCTTAATGAAGGAACTAAAGGTAGTAACCAAGATGCACTGGGAAAATGTAGTTATGTCAAAATACAATAATAGAAATCAGATCTACCAAAGAATCATTCTTTTATCATATATGCTCCTAGAAAACGATGCATTCATGTACTTTTCTTTGTCCTAGTAGCATCAAGCTATCAAATTTTGATACCGTAAGGCTTGCTAATCCTTGTCTAAATGATGGTCAAATATACCATAACAAGCAATCTTCGATAAATCACTAGACGTTGTTAGGGCACCTCAATGTAGCCTTCTACTGAATATGACATTCCAAATTAGTAAACGGCATTGCAAAAAATTTAAATTAAGATAGCGGAGTTTTGTTTGATTTGGTACTCCGCTTTTGGCTAGAGTACGATGGTGCAAACCAAATTTGCGTAGAGTGGTTGTTGAGAAAATGGAGATTTTAAAAAATGGTTATGAGTATATGCTACCAATAAAACTTTTTAAATTATTATATACATGTGAGATGTATGTGTAGTGAAAGCTGTAGAGGGTACTTTTTTGATTAGGGTGTGTTTAATGTGGGGTTATTGATGGTAATGTAGATGAGTAATGACGGAAAATGGTTCAGATGACCGATTTTCAAAGGGCCATACCTCTGGATTTTACTAAGTAAACGAGAGCTTCAAGCATAGTAGCTTCTGTTTCTTTTTCAATTCTCTATACACTTTTTCCCAAAATGATTGGGACACTTTGCGAAAACGTAAGAGACAGAATTAAAAAACAGAGGGGACAATTCTCAAATTTGTTTGGCACAAAAATAAAAGTTGCCTTGAGACACCTGAAAAAATGAAATGAGACAAACTCAGAGGTTCGAGTGTCCTATTTACTACAAAGGCTGTTTATTCGAGCATGCCTCAAATTTGTTGTGTTGTGCCAGAAGGGCTATAACTGTCTATAAAGACTAAGGTATTCTTGATGGGTAGATATGTCTGTGTTGTGCAACAACATGGACAAGCTATGATAATTGAAGTGCATCTCAGCTATCTAAATACTGAGGTTCACCAGATGTGATAAGCGTTGTACGAGGTAAATTGCTAATTTGGCATTCAGAACTTAGTATAAATAGAACAACTCTTGTCTTCATCAATAAATCTTTAGTTTTTGTGTCTGATCTTATTCAAATAAATCTTTTCTTGTTTTTTTTTTATAATATCGAACATTTTTTATAAGCTACAAATAATAATCCTTTTATTCTTTGTGCTTAACAGTAAGCAGTGACGCGTAGTTTATTCGATAGTGTAGGCAATTTACAGCAAAAAGAGAGATTCAGTTACAAAACCAAAGTTGATTTGTAACACTAATTAACTTGTGTAACAAAAGGTGTTGTCAGGTACACATAGTTTTTTGTGTGTAACCTTTTAATTTAGTATAAATATCAAATCAGTTTGCAAAACAATAAAGATCATCTTTTATCTCAATTCTATTCTTTTGTATACATTTGCCAAGGTCTACTCAATAACCATATCTCTATTAACGACAGCGTAAATAGTTACGACATTATTCAAAACATGCAAAATAAAACGAAGAAGCATTTAACAAGAGAAATTATACTTCACTACATGCACTATACTTACTTCAGTAAGTAAAAAAATTCCCCAACGGGGAGTCGAACCCCGGCCGTATCGGTGAAAGCGATAAATCCTAGCCGTTGGACCATTGAGGAGGAGATACTATCGACTCTACGCGTATAGACATCAGCAGTATTTATACTTTTTCGGAAAAACCTCTTGCCGTTCAGCCGCCTGTTTAGCCGCTTAATCACCCCAACCATCTTAATCTTTCGCTTTTCCGAATGCCAGGTTCGCCGATCCCGCCGAATCTAAACCCTGCTCCACCGAGTTCTACCGGTGCAGCACAATCCATCGAGGCACCATCCTCCGATTGGACCTCCACTATGATCACCACCTCTGGATCTGCCTCAGCTTCTACCAATGCATCCACCTCCACCTCCAATAAGCGCCGCCGCGATTCAATGCAGCAAGACATTGCCGGCCGTGATTATTACAATAACTTGAAGCAATCAGAGTTGATTGATCTGGTAGTCAAGCTCCAAGAACAGAATCTGATTCTCACCCGTTTACTGGAACGATCCACCCTCACTGCTGCTACCAATAATACCTCTGCTGCCTCAGCCACTCGTCTGAATCTTACTCCAAATGTCAGCTTCACACGTACCAAATCTGGATCTGCTGCATCTCGTTATGCATCGGAAAAGGATTTCCCAACCTTGAATTCAGGTACCAAAAAGGGATCTGCCAATGCCAAACCTACTGCCAAACCTACTGCCAACTCTGCCACCACTACTGCCAACTCCAAGAAGAGCTCTGGTTCTAACAAGAAAACTTCCAAGAAGTCTTCTTCTAAAGCCAAAGTCCCCTCTGATGCTGCTGAAGCCAAGAAATGGGCTTTACGTCTATTTTCTACTCCTACTGCTACTGACTCAACTGATGGTGATGATATGCAAATGTCTTCCTCCTCTAATACCGCCACTTCAGCTCTGCCTCCTCCTGGTTATACTTGTGTCTACCTTCCTTGTAGCCACAAAACCAAGCACGCCGATCTTCGCACTCGTTTAGAGTTGCTCAAAATCAACCTCAAACGTGTATATGCCATCCAACGTCCTGCCAAGCATGTTGTCTCTCTTCTGGTACACTCCCACTATGCTACTGAAATTCTTAAGATCTGTGAAAAGGACGAACTTTATCCCATCACTGATTTCAATCCTATCTCTGGTAAAAATCTGGGTGATCCCCATCTTTTGAAGACTTTTAATGCTCAACAACTGGATGATAAAGCTAAGGCCATCTACTACAACCGCATGCTCCAAGCTGCTACTCAACTTCGTGAATCCCGTATGGGTCTGATCATCCTCAAGTTCTTCAATGCCCTTGACAGTGCTGATAATCACTTTGTCCCGCCTGTCATTATTGATGAGTTCATCAAGCTGAAGCCTGATTGCGTTCGCAAAATCGGTGCTGCCAACACTGCTCGCTCTGTTCTCAAAGGCTTTGATGCCTCCAGCTTGTTTGCCTCTCTTACTACCTCCACCAACAATACCGATGCCAGCATTTCTCAACCTGGTTCAAATCCGTCACCTCTGACTGCTGCTAGTAACGCTGGCTCCAGCCCCATGGATACGAATCAATGATTGTAGACTCACAACCTACTCTTAACCTTGCAATGCTTAATGTTTCTGGTATCTCTACATCCTTGGATTTAGTGATACACTATATAGAAACACATCACATCGACATTTTACTACTCACGGAAACCTTCTTGCTCAAAGGCGATCTATTCACTCAATGGGCTCAACATCATCAATATGCTACCATCTCAGGTGATGCGTCCAAAGGCAATGGTGGTTTGACATTTCTAATTCGACCTCATTTTCCTCACTATGTTCACCGTAGCACTGATCCAACAACCACACAACACAACAAGCTCAGTATCGTGATTGGTAACTCGCTTACTGTCCATGGCTTCTATTTACCACCAGCGCTATCCTTTGCAGACTATCAAACTGTATTGGGTAGTGTTGACTTCAACTCTTCATCGTCAGTTATTTGTCTTGGTGATTTCAACACTCGTCTTGGCTCATTCACTGGTGATACTCGTAGTACGAACCCTCGTAGCAACTATCTCCTCAATTGGCTTACAGTCCATCAGGCTAATCTCTGGAATCGTATTTCTACATTTGGACAACCTACATTTGAGTCTAATCGAGGCACAAGCATCATTGATTTCGTGATTTCACGCCCCAATATATTCTCGGCTAATCCCTTGTTATCTATTGAAAGTGATATCAATCTCAACTCGGATCATCACCTTGTGCAATTCTCGTTTAAGCTACACCAACAACCTCAACTCCTCCCAACATCGACTTTGGCTGGCAGCCGTCGTCTTTGGAACTTGCAACGTTTGGAAGAAAAAGACGTATTTGAATTATATCGCAAAAATTTCTTTTCCAACATTTTCAAACTGCAACAAGAGGTCAAGCACTTTATGGCTTTTCAACAACAGCAACACCCCAATTTGTTTGTGCTCTCTGGTGACACAGCAACTAAGCATCGGAAGGAGGCTACTATCAATCAACGGATTAATGCTACTAATGGCTTCTATTTCGAGGTTGTGGAATCTCCCAAGGATTTCATTAACCGTGTTGGCATCGAAATGATCCAGGCGATCCACTCAGCACTTGATAATTCAGTAACACCAAGAACACCTAGGCCTAAAACCTGGAAATTCTTTTGGGATGCAGAATTACAACATTTGGCTGACATTAGACAACAATGCTACACTGATTGGAAACAACACAAGCACCACAGAAGATCATTGATTGGCTCAACACACCTCTGGTCTCTCTATCAACAAGCTTGCAACAACCTCAAGAAGGCTATCAAGGCTGCTAAACGAAGACATTGGAAGAAATTTTGTAATGACATGAGTGATTCCTCTTCAAATCAGGTGTATTCCGTTCTAAAACGCTTAAGAAAGAAACACACTACTAATCATTGTTTTTCGCATAGTGAAGGACCTGAAGTAGCTGCAAATGTAATGGCAGATTATCAAAGACACATTTTTGGGGGAGATCAATTGGATTTTTCAACATGGAGAGCCAGCAGATCACCACTCCACCAGCACACCACTAAACCAACATTCTTTTCTGCTTTAGCAATCAAGCAACAACTATCAGCAATGGGTAATCGTAAGGCACCTGGAGATGATCATATTGTAAAGGAGATGCTCATGCCTATATGGTATCCTCTTTGTAATTTCCTCTCTGAGTTCTTTACTTTGTGCTATACATTTGCCTGGACACCTACCTCTTTTCGATCTGGTCTTATTGTCCCTATCTTCAAGAAGGGTGATCCCAACTCAGCTGCAAACTATAGGCCCATCAGCCTCACCAACACTTTCAGAAAGCTCTATGAACGATGTCTCAAATTTTGTCTTTTGACCCACATGCCGTCTCTTGATGTTGCTCAAGGTGGCTTTCGAGCCGCTCGCAGTGGAATCAGTCAAGCATGGAATCTCTTGGCTTTACAAAAGCAATTTGAGCAGCAATACGGTGTCTCACCAGCACTCATCTTTATGGATATCAGCAAAGCATATGACAGTGTCACTCGATCCAAGATCTGGCAACTACTTCATCCTCATCTACCAAAGGCTCTGTTTTACACCCTGCGGCATCTTTTTGATCATGTCACTCTCAATGTAGTCATTAACAATGCTACATCACTGCCAATCCATCCAAAGCGTGGTTTGCTCCAAGGCTCCATCTTGTCTCCATTTTTGTATGCCATCTTTATCAATCAACTGCCTGCTCTGTTGCGTACTGCGCCTGTACGTTTTCCACTCTATGTGGATATCGCTACTCGTGCTCGTACTGATGGTGATGGTCCTTCAGCTGACATTACTGAACCTAGTTTTGCTCTTGTGAAATACGGTGCAGGTCCACGTTTGTCTGAAACTGCCAGCAGCTGCTCTCCTCGTCTTGGTGTTGTTCGTCAAAAAACAGCTATCCACTCTCTCTTGTATGCTGATGATGTCTGTCTTATTGCCCATCGTCGTGATATGCCGTTACTGGTTCAACTGTGTGAGGAGTACTCGTTGCGATTTGATTTCAAGTGGAGTCCAACCAAGTGTGCTCTTGTCAACTATCACTCTAGGCGTAGGCCTATTCAATTGTATGGTATCAATGTCCCTATTGTTCCTAGCTATGAGTATCTCGGCGTGCCCTTCAATGCCTCTGGTATTGATAACATTGCGTTCCTCAATGCTAGCACAAAGAAGGCCAAGTCTACCATGGCTCTCTTTCGTCGTCTTGGTGTCCATCAGTATGGCTTTGGTCTCATGTTGGCACTTCAAGTGTATCGGGTGTTTGTACGCCCCATCATGGAATATGCTCTTGCTCTTCTTGGTTTGAATGCTACCTCTGCTATGGCTATTGATCGCACTCAAGCTAGCTGTCTGAAAATGACTCTCAATCAATCTGAACGGCACAACGCCCCGTCCATGGTTCTCAATATGATGGGCAATCTGCCTGCCATGTATACTCGTGCCCAGATCTTGACTTTCAAGTTTTGGTATTCGCTTCAGTTGAAAGCTCGTCCTTTTACTTTGGTGGAATGCATCCTGTATACGCATCAGCGTCTTAAAATTGCTCCTGCTCTGTGGCGTCGTCTTAGCTCCAACAAGATCTGGAAGTTGTACAAATCGTCCCCCACTCACACCACTCCCCGTCTCATCTGTGAAGAGTTTCAAGATGCTCAAATGTTGAGATGGACTAGTCAAAAATCATCGTGTTTGCGTGCTCTGCGTGAAGACACAACTGGATATGACCCTCTCTTGTTTTATCCGTGTACTCGGTTGGAGCGATTGCGTCTGATTCGATGGCGTTTTCATCACCTCCCAAGTTTCCCTCTCTCTGCGTGTCGTTGTGGCGCACCTAGTGCAAATAGATTTCATTATCTAGCCGCCTGTCCTCTGGTTCAAGACATTGTCAACCGCATCCATCTCAATCTGCCTGATGACTCCATTCCTTTGGATGAATCCTATGATGACCAAGGTATCGCTACCACTCATATTCTGGATCGTATTCTAAATTCGCTACCTTCTAATCTGTCTTTCTGTCTGGGCACACACTGGGAGAGAACTTGGCCTCTTGTTCTTGAGCTAATTACTCAAATTGACATTGCAAACCATCCTGCTGGATCTTTTGCTGAGGAACCTCCTTCTGGAGAGTTTTTTGAACATTATTTGACTCAACAACATCACTTTCAACAACAGCAGCAACAGCAACGACAGCAACAGCAGCAACAACTCATTCAACATCTACAACATTGATCTTCTCCTTAAATTTACGCTTTGTATATGATGTCTAACACATTCTGTAGTCTATTTTTTGGAAATTCGCTCCCTGTGATTCTCATTGAGAGGTTGGGTGTTTTGATCCTACTTGTTTATGATATGTTTCGCTCGAGATGTTGAAGTTTCATGATTGGAAATTACTCTATTTTCAACCCTTGTTCTTTTATTAGGTGGTCGTGCTCTACCTTGTTTGTAGTACAAACCCTATTTTGGCTATTTCTTTGTTTCAGATCAAAGATATATCTTTCAATTTCTTTTTTTGGGTGTGCTCTACCCCACATTTTACACAACTTTATTTTGACATTTCTTTACTTTTTGGATGCAATTTTTCACTTCTCTACTAGTGTTTTTTTTTCATTGCTCCACCTTTTCAACTCAATTATCTTTAATTACTGGGATGGCCATTGTATTGCCCTACAGGGACGAAGCCTAAAATCCTCTCTTTTATAATAAATTAACATTTAAACTGGACCATTGAGGAGGAGATACTATCGACTCTACGCGTGTAGATATCAGCAGTATTTATACTTTTTCGGAAAAATCTCTTGCCGTTCAGCCGCATTTTTAGCCGCTTAATCACCCCAACCATCTCAATCTTTCGCTTTTCCGAATGCCAGGTTCGCCGATCCCGCCGAATCTAAATCCTGCTCCACCGAGTTCTACCGGTGCAGCACAATCCATCGAGGCACCATCCTCCGATTGGACTTCCACTATGACCGCCTCTGGATCTGCCTCAGCTCCTGTCAATGCATCCACCTCCACCTCCAATAAGCGCCGCCGCGATTCAATGCAGCAAGACATTGCCGGCCGTGATTATTACAATAACTTGAAGCAATCAGAGTTGATTGATCTGGTAGTCAAGCTCCAAGAACAGAATCTGATTCTCACCCGTTTACTGGAACGATCCACCCTTACTACTGCTACCAATAATACCTCTGCTGCCTCAGCCACTCGTCTGAATCTTACTCCAAATGTCAGCTTCACACGTACCAAATCTGGATCTGCTGCATCTCGTTATGCATCGGAAAAGGATTTCCCAACCTTGAATCCAGGTACCAAAAAGGGGTCTGCCAATGCCAAACCTACTGCCAACTCTGCCACCACTACTGCCAACTCCAAGAAGAGCTCTGGTTCTAACAAGAAAACTTCCAAGAAGTCTTCTTCTAAAGCCAAAGTCCCCTCTGATGCTGCTGAAGCCAAGAAATGGGCTTTACGTCTATTTTCTACTCCTACTGCTACTGACTCAACTGATGGTGATGATATGCAAATGTCTTCCTCCTCTAATACCGCCACTTCAGCTCTGCCTCCTCCTGGTTATACTTGTGTCTACCTTCCTTGTAGCCACAAAACCAAGCACGCCGATCTTCGCACTCGTTTAGAGTTGCTCAAAATCAACCTCAAACGTATATATGCCATCCAACGTCCTGCCAAGCATGTTGTCTCTCTTCTGGTACACTCCCACTATGCTACTGAAATTCTTAAGATCTGTGAAAAGGACGAACTTTATCCCATCACTGATTTCAATCCTATCTCTGGTAAAAATCTGGGTGATCCCCATCTTTTGAAGACTTTTAATGCTCAACAACTGGATGATAAAGCTAAGGCCATCTACTACAACCGCATGCTCCAAGCTGCTACTCAACTTCGTGAATCCCGTATGGGTCTGATCATCCTCAAGTTCTTCAATGCCCTTGACAGTGCTGATAATCACTTTGTCCCGCCTGTCATTATTGATGAGTTCATCAAGCTGAAGCCTGATTGCGTTCGCAAAATCGGCGCTGCCAACACTGCTCGCTCTGTTCTCAAAGGCTTTGATGCCTCCAACTTGTTTGCCTCTCTTACTACCTCCACCAACAATGCCGATGCCAGCATTTCTCAACCTGGTTCAAATCCTCCACCTCTGACTGCTGCTAGTAACGCTGGCTCCAGCCCCATAGATACGAATCAATGATTGTAGACTCACAACCTACTCTTAACCTTGCAATGCTTAATGTTTCTGGTATCTCTACATCCTTGGATTTAGTGATACATTATATAGAAACACATCACATCGACATTTTACTACTCACCACTACGGCCCAACTGATGTTCTCATGAGAACATCGATGTGCTCATATGAGAATCTATTTGATGTTCTCAAATGAGCACATCGATGTTCCCGAAAGGTGAAAAATGCTCTCATATGGGAACATCGACGTTCCTAAAGATCTATTATAAGTCGGCCGATGTTCTTATGAGAACATCCGAAATGTTCCCATGTGAGCACATCCATATTCTTATATGAGCACATCGATTTTCAGAAATTTGAAAAAAGAATGCTCCTACCGGGGTCAAACCCACAACCTATCGGTTGTGGATCTGACGTTCTTCCCACTAAACTACTCGAATACCTTATTGAAATATATTCTTTTACTTTAATAAGTACTTATTAGTTAATTTTAAATTGCCATTTTCTCGTGCAATTTATAATACGTTTAGTAATTTTATGAATCTTACAGATAATAAAAGTCTTTCTGTTGCCTACAATATTATAGTTTAGCTATTAAAACCATTTTATTCATGTGGAAAACTACACCTTCTCAAATGAGAACATCAATGTGCTCAAGAGAACATTGATGTTCCCAAAAGAGCACATCCATGTTCTGTGAGAACATCAGTTGGGCCGTAGTGTGCTATCAGTTTTCAGAACCTTCGAGTATACGCTGGCGCCTTTTAGTCGCTTTCTTCAAATCTGGCATAAACCTAAATTTAGGCACGACATCATTCCCCCCGAGATTGTTGATCGACTCTGATCAACTTGATCGACAGAGCCAGAAGTACCAGAGAAACTAGAAGAAGTACAAGATACAGCCTGATTACTAGAGTTGAGACCCATTTCTTCACGCCAAGCAGCACGAGACACAGTGGGATTGTACCAAGGAGTATCAAAGGATTCAGCCTTAACACCTTTTAAACGATCAACATATACCCAAGACGAGTAAGGTTCACCACCAATCGTAATAACCAACTTGTAGACATGGATTTCCGATTTTTTATCAACGACAATGAAGGGACCCATTCAATTGTATTCAAGACCGTATTTCTGTTCGTTTCTAAGCAGGACATGATCACCAACTTCAAATTCCAGCTTCTCAATAGCCGCATCCCTACGTTCTTTGTCGGATTCAGAGACCATTTTCATACGATGAGCAGAAGCAGCACGGACTTGACCAAGACTTTCCAATTTACGAGCAGTATGTTCAGCCACAGTTCTAGGATCATTTGCGGTCAACTTATCGAAATAAGGACGAGTATAATCCCCAGGAAGCGGTGGTTCACGACCATCATATACCAAATAAAAAGGAGAATAACCAGTAGAGCAATGATGACGAACCCGAGCAGCAAAGAGAGCCGTGTCAACAAATTTATCCCACATAAAAATAGCACCGTTAACGTATTTTCTCAACATAGCCTTGAGAATACCATTGAGACGTTCGCATTTACCATTAGTTCTAGGGTGGAAAGCAGAAGTAAACTTGTGATTAACCTTGACTCTATGCATGTAGAGTTTCACCACGTTTGACATAAAATTAGCACCACGATCTGTCAAGATTTCCTGGGGGCATCCAAAACGCATCACGATTTCCTCATAGATGAAATCAGCAACGGCTTCTGCTGTGGCTTCCGGTACTGCACCAGCAATAGGCCAATTCGTAGTGTAATCAACCGCAGTAAGAAGCCATCTGTTACCTTGAGGTGTCAGAGGTAACTCACTAACAAAATCCAAGTGCCAACGACCAAAAGCAGGAGGAATATCCAGAGAAACCATTGGAGCATGATGCTTATTTTTACCAGAACTAGAAGCCAACTGACATTCCTTGCAAGTAGATAACCAGCCTTGAATATTAGATCGCATATTGGGCCACCACCAGCGTTTGCGCATAAGCTCAAACACAGTACTTTGACCAGCATGACCAAACCTTTCATGGAATCTGTTTGTTGTGCCAGAAGGGCTACAACTGTCTATAAAGATTAAGGTATTCTTGATGGGTAGATATGTCTGTGTTGTGCAACAACATGGACAAGCTATGATAAGTGAAGTGCATCTCAGCTATCTAAATACTGAGGTTCACCAGATGTGATAAGCGTTGTACAAGATAAATTGCTACTTTGGCATTCAGAACTTAGTATAAATAGAATAACTCTTGTTTTCATCAATAAATCTTTAGTTTTTGTGTCTGATCTTATTCAAATAAGTCTTTTCTTGTTTTTATAATATCGAACATTTTTTATAAGCTACAAATAATAATCCTTTTATTCTTTGTGCTTAACACTGTTCACCAAAGTAGCACGATTTGAGGTTGGACAGAACCTTGCTTCAAACTCTCGTTCACCAATTTTCACCTTGCGATAAACCTTCTCATTTTTGATAACAAACCTGTGAGTGTTGGACTCGAGTAGAGATTTCATCGAATCGGGAACTAACTCTTGTTTGGTTAAATAGAAAGTTGGTCAATCCAACGGATGTACCATTATATTTGACTCGACAGAGTACAAATAACGAGGTTCCATACTAGTATTAGCAGCCACACAGTCAGCACCATCACGACGGGAAAGAACATCCGGAACTTCATTGATTTTGCCAGGTTCGTACAATATTTTAGGAGCGTAAGTCTCGATTTCTGATAACCAACGGACCAAACAAGCTGTTGGTTTAGATTACGATCTTAGACACTGTAACGGATTATGATCAGTATATACCACGTAGTCAGCACCATCAATGAAGCATCGCCAGACCCGCAAAGCATGCAAAACACCAAGAAGTTCCCTCTCTTGCGCAGGGTAGTTACGTTAAGCCATAGAAAATTTCTTAGATTCGAATGCCAAAGGATGTAAAACGCCTTGATCATCTTTTTGCAAAAGTACCGCACCACAACCAAAGTCAGAGCTATCTGTCTCAATGATATATGGTTTAGTCACATCAGGAGGTTGTAGACAGGGAGCATGAGTCAATAAGAATTTCAATTGATCAAAAGCTTTTTGACACTCCTGACTCCAGACAATGCCACGACGTTTAGAACCAGTACTCTTAGTAAGTTCAGTTAGAGGGGCTGCCACAGACGAGAATTGACGGATGAACCTTCGGTAATGGGAAGCCAAACCAATAAATTGATGAACCTCTTGCACATTAGTGGGAACAGGCCAATCCTTGATCGCTTTAACCTTTGAATCAGAAGGCAGAATGCCTTTTGCCGAGACCTTCATGCCTAAGAACTCCATTTCACGCTTATTGAACTTACATTTCTTTGGGTTGGCATATAACTTGAACTGCCTAAATCTTTCCAAAACTAGCTATAGACGAATGTGTTCCAGATGCGATTCAGCAGTTGGAGAATACACCAAAATGTCATCTACGTAGAGCTGGACGAATCGATCAATGTAGCCAGAGAGACACTTGTTCATCATATTTTGAAACACCGACAGAGAATTTCGGAGTCCGAAAGGAAGCACAAGCCATTCAAAAGCACCATAGCGTGTAACAAAACAAGTTTTGGGAATATCTTGCTTGGACAGCCTTGTTGTGCCAGAAGGGCTACAACTGTTTATAAAGACTAAGATATTCTTGATGGGTAGATATGTCTGTGTTGTGCAACAACATGGGCAAGCTATGATAATTGAAGTGCATCTCAGCTATCTAAATACTGAGGTTCACCAGATGTGATAAGCGTTGTACAAGATAAATTGCTACTTTGGCATTCAGAACCTAGTATAAATAGAATAACTCTTGTCTTCATCAATAAATCTTTAGTTTTTGTGTCCGATCTTATTCAAATAAGTCTTTTCTTGTTTTTATAATATCGAACATTTTTTATAAGCCACAAATAATAATCCTTTATATATATTTTATTCTTTGTGCTTAACATTACCTATTGGATCCATCTCACAAGACGACATTTTCGTCGTATGCTTGTATTTATAAAAAGTATTAGCTATTAAATGTTATAGCTACACACACTGCCCTTTTTGATATGGTACCCTTTATTACCCTAGGGGTAATGTACGAATATCCTTTTTGCAGGTAGATGATAAGTTTTTCAAAAGCTCTGTAGATCATGAAACAGATGATCTTAAAAAAATTAAGTTGGAATATGTTTTAACTGATATGTTATAGATTCATTTGATTACATTTTCAATCAACAAATTGAAGCGGCAACTAGTAGAAGAACTTCCTCATATATTTTACCCATCAGGGTGATACGTACCGTATATACTTTTTTAGATACAAACTATAAATACACTATCAAAATTAGTAGCACTTGAAGCACTTTATTTAACTTGCACCAAGTTACGTGGCTAATATGACTCTACTATGAATATCTGGACATTTTTTCTGCTTAAAAATCGTAAAATACACGATTTTGAGCAAAATCATGAAGCGAACGTACATTTAAGACTTAAAGCCTCTATATCACAATAGATCCAGAGTAGGGCTATCGAATGGTTTTTGTTTTACGCTAATACAATGCGTCTTTCCTAAGATACGATCAAGAATTTTCTCTCGCAAAATCATCGACTATTTAATCTAGCATCCATTGCACAACAGTTTAATACGAGGAATTTCTTTTAAATTTATTATGCGGGGAGGTTGTATTGGTATTACTTTAGGGCAGCAGTGTTGCTTATTACATTGTTGTTACAACAGTATTATGACCATTCCATAATCAAGCAATAGCTAATTATTAATTAACCATTGAAAACTATAATAAAACGTTTTATGCTTCAAGGAGTATAACTTTTTCCCTGCTGGAAATGCATAAGATTACACAAACTATGTTGGATAAAATCATCCTCAAATTTAATGTTAATAAAGAAACCTTTTTATTCACTCAAATAAAGGGCTATAACATATTTATGCACACACTCTATACTTATATCTATATATATATATCAATCAGTGCAGCAATGCAAAATAAAATCAATTTAATGATGACAATAATCATATTATAATAAATGTTTAGTCCCTAGACACTTTTATAACCCTAATATGGAAAATGAGTTGTCAGGCATTTGTCAGGCATGGCTCATATATGATCAAAGCTGTGATATTAAATCAGTATCAATCAACAAACAAGTTTCTTCTAACATTTTAGCTATTATTATTAATTTCGCAATACTAGCCAAAGGTCTGCGGCAGCGTGAGCCACTTGAACGCAGGTTGAATTCGACCAAAGCGAAGCGTAAGTCATGAAGCCAACCGAAGAGTCGAAATGCTCATTGTAATGTAATAAATTTATAGTCCCTACTAGACACTTTCAAAGCCTCAAAAAAGAAAGAAGCTGATCTAGTAAGTATTTTGATAGACTGGCGTTAATAGATATAGAATCTAAGGAAAATAGCATGACTAACGACAGTGTTATGTGATTTGCCATCTACTTTCCATGCGCTTCAAAAGCATCTATTACTGTATTGCCTTGTGAAAAGGGTATTGAGTTTGCCAGTTGGCCCCACCAGCCGCCAAAAATAATTTAAACACAAACTCTCAGTCTACTTTAGATTGGCCAAATCTTGATAGTTTTCGACTCGACTGAACTATTTTTGCAGATTCGACTAAGTGAAGTACGATAATCATCCTTTGCTTCTTTAAGCTTTCTTGGAGTGCTTTTCAAGGCGCATCCAATGGTACCAAGCAAGATTGATGTTTTGAATAGACTTACTGAGCAATTTATGAAAATATGAAAAGAGGTTTCTGGCCAAAATGTCGAAGTTTTACATATCAAGGTCCCATAAAGATGATTTCAGGGGTTACGTTGGATCGATAGCAACATTTTGATTCAAGATATACCATAGTAAAAGTCTTCGTTATCAAGGTGAAAAATGCGATCGTTCGATTTTCAATGAAAACCATGAGGGGTACCTCATGCTTTTTGGTCGATTTTCGGTCATTTTTTTTTGATCCCCAAAAAGTTGAGCAAAGGTGTCAGAAAGTAACTGTCAGACGAGAGCAATTGTTTGGTGCTATTCTGACAATCTAAAACGGCTTTGAACGCGAGAAAACGCAGCTCAAATGCACTCAGATTTTGCTGTATTAGGCACACTCTTGACTAAAAAGGGATAATATCTGTATGATACTTGCCCGTATATGAAGTATCTACGTGTATATGGATGTAAAGCATCACATAAGAATCAGATCCACAGATAATATAAAGTGTTTTTATGTGTAAGTGGAGGGTCAAAATGAAAGTAGCAGTATTTTGATAAGATACGCAAAGGCAATCGGTAGCGTGAGCTGCCGCTGCCCAGATTGGCTTTCTACCTTTGCTTCCCTTTGGCGAGAGCCATCTGTAGCATAGACACATACTCGTACTCTATAATCAACCTTTCGTTGATTGTCTTTATTATTCATCATTTTCTAAGCGTATTACATCAGTATATTGCTAATGCAAATAGATCAAGCTAAGATACTTTAAGCGACTGAAAGCTCGAAAGTCATGTAAAAAGCCTAAACACGGATGCTGTAGAACATGATTGTCAATGAAATATCTGGATCATGCAACATTTGACACCTCTAGCAAGGCCATATCCAAAATGTGACAGTCATCACCATGTTGAGAACCAGGATAAAAGCCATCTCTACACGCGTGAAACTCATTTGCAGTCCTTTAACTTTTCTCTTCTCTTCTGGACATATTCTATCCAAGCCCTTTTGGTAAAAAAAAATGTCGTATTCATCATCTATCCCCACTTGGACAGAAGAGAACCGCACTTTACATGACACTATATGCCAGGCTCGAGTGAACAAAGACTCTGCTGTCGCATTGCGACAAATTCTTTACATCCACAAAGAGAAGTTCTTGACGCTTCTGGACAGCGAGCCAAAGAACGCTCAGCACCGCACCATGTTGAACTCCAGTATGTGTCTCGATAGAACCATTATATAGCTCAACTTTGCTGACACATCTTTTCTCTAGACAAGGCATACATCAATCGAGTGTCTCATAATGTCAGCAAGGACTTTGTCACAAGAGCGCTTTTCTTGTCAGACCAGCTTAACATCAATGAGCATGTCGCAGCCACTTTATTGAGACGCGCTACATCTGAAGTGCCTCGTGTGAGCACCAATTCGATTGACGCTGCTGTATTGTTGTATCATGAGGAACGCGGCTACCTGTTGGCGTGTTTGGACGCCGTTCTCATATCAGCAAAGGATGCTTCGATCAGCGACCAAGTTAGATCTGTGTGCAACGAGTTTATTGTGGATTTAGTCAGAGAAAAAACCAGCAATGGCGAGTCTTACTTTTCAAAAATTTTGAGCACGCTGGACAATCTCACAAAAACCATCAACTCTATTATCACAACGGGATCTGCAGTGGGCCAAATGCCAGAAACGGGCAGTGGAAAGTTGGGCGACGAGATTTCCGATTTGCGTATCGAGCGTTTGGGTGATGAGCGTGTGTGCATTGTCCAAATCATCTATCACATCACATCGCTTTCAAGCATCGACTCCAAGGACAAGCTCACCATGTTGGAAATGTTAGAAAAGGCACATTTGAGCGACCCAGCCACTGCGTATATGATTATCGCCATGGTCTCTGCTTTATCGTACGACGGCGAATCGGATGCAATGTCAACCAATGAATCCACCATACAATTCATCGATGCCTTCCACCATAGAATCATGTCGCACGGATCAGAAGTGCCCGTCATCAAGGCAGTCGTTGTCCTTCAATGGATCTTGTACTTGTCAGACCCTGCTCGCAGCGCAGAAGCTATCACACAACAAGGCGAACGCAGCGAAGAAGCTATCAAAGAATTGCTCGACCTTGCGATTGCTGCAGATGTGTTTCGATTCATGAACGACTATTTACTGTACTTTCAGCAACCCAACGCCAAGATCGATACCGACAGAAAGCTTATCAAGGACGACAATGCGCAGGGCACGGCCAAAACCATCGATACCTCAGATTTCCGCAACTTTAACGCTGATATTCGCACAGATTTCCAACCCTTTGTCATTTATGAACTAGAGAAGCTGGGTATTTTGATCATCTCTACTCTGTTCAGCACACTGCAAGAATTGAAATACAAGGAGGAAGACACCAATATCCCAGTACAAGCACCATTGACAACAGACAATGCTTTGCTCAGCAGTGGAAGCAGCTCAAACCAGTGCTACGATTTGGAATACTTTTTAACCTTCTTGGCAAGTGTGTTTCGTAATCGAGTGAATGATGGCGCTGTCTTTTGGAACCGTGAGCAGAGAGGCCTTAACCACTTTACCCGATGGTTACTGGATATCAAGGTGATTGGCACTGTGTGTGCTGCATTCGACTTTTTCGCCTCCATCACTACTGGTGATGCATGTGCCACACATATGTTGGACTTTTTCAAGGCTGGTATGGACACTCAACTCGCTTCCAGTGCCTTGTTCTCCTGGGGCAGACCTTTGGCAGCTCTCAACTTTTACGCCGACCTTCTCAAAGATGTATCAGACGAATCCAATGCAACAATTCCTGATCAAGAAGAGCAGCTCATCCTCAAGTTTCTCAGTATTCTAAAGCAGTGTGTCCAGTATTCAAAGGAGGCTCGCATCACCTTCTGGTTTGACCAAAACATTGGCTCTCAAAGCATCTTGATCAATTTACTTAACTGCCCTACATCCACACGTCTCCGTGCTGCCCTATTTGATGTGCTGGCCGCATTTTGCTCTGCTTGGGGTGGTGGCATCGACGGTGTAGGCAAGGAAATCTCATACCAAGTGTGGAAGATCCTCGAGGACAGTGACATGCTGCTTGCCAAGCGCAAAATCACACAAGAGCGCTCACAAAGTATGTATCAACCACCCGGCATTTTACAAGAACTGGAAGCCGAGAAGAGCAGTCGAGTATTCATTGAAACAGTCTCTGTCATTCGTTTGATTGCTTCTGCTATACACTCGCAAAGCAAGCGAGAAGCCCTTATTTCTGGCTTCCGTGATGCGCCTTCAAGCATTCCTCTGGATTTGGGCAAAGACAGCAAAAACCCTGGCTCCACTCCCTTCATCTCACTTGTGATGGACGACATCTTTGTCTCTCTCTCGAAACAAAAGTACAGCTTTGCTGATGCTCGCTGGGAGCTGACTGAGGCCTGTCTGTCAGTGATGGAGAACAGTATCGAAGCATTCAATATCCAGGAATTTGAGAACGAGCAAGTCAAAGCTACACTGAACAAGGAACTCAAGGCTGTGACAATCAATCCCTTTATTGAGACAACCCTTGTCAACTACTATCTGCATCCTGGCTTCCAGGTGATGGTGCGCATTCTCTCGGGCGGTCGTGTTGTGGATGAGATATTCTCAGTCATTCAAGAGTGTGCTGCACGAGAAACCAAAGACGTAGATAGCATGCCCTACTTTAAGCAATGCCTGGTGCGCTCTTTGCGCATCATCTACAAGACTCTCCAGATGCAATATACCTTCTGCGACATTCTGATGCCATATATCACTGAATTTGCCAAAAAGAAAGCCTCAACAGGCCTTCAACTGGGACAGCTCAATCTCTCTCATTTGCCCACCGTCGTCTCCATGGACCAGCTTGTGAGCTTTGATGGCAAAATCCTCAACCGCATCAGTCTGTTGATTGACTATGGAGATCAAGAAGAGATCTGCTTCCTCAGCACCCGAATTGTACATCTCCTGTCTACCTCCAAGCTTGGACCCAATGTTGCCAGTTCCCTGTCCTCCAGTAAAGATGCGCTTGCCATTGTGTTTGGTGTCAGTGAGAGACTCAGTATCAACTTGCCTGAAGTCACCACATGCGATGACTACGAATATGATAGCAACAACATTCCTTTTTGGCTGGCAAAAGACACCATGGAGAACAAGTACAACTATCCCAGTGATTTCACACGTCGCCTCAATACATCTGTTCGTCTTGCCCTGCTGAATCTACTAGTTGACAATGCTCAGCAAGCGTGCTCTCCCACACTCGCCGAATTCTTACTGGGTTATGATTTGAAAGAAGGGGCTCTGACAAAGCTACAGGATACAGACACCAACCAAGCAAGCCTGGTCTGTCTTCACGCTATCTTAGACATGCTGAGACAGGGCCTTGAGAATGAGGATATTAGTGAAGATACCATGATGGACGACACTGCAGAGCCATCTCAATTGATGATCGATACCCATCCTATTCTCGCTGAGAAATGCTATGAATTGGTCTATAGACTCTGTGCCAAGAAGGGCCTCTCAACAGCTACTCTGCGTTACTTGCGTAATCGTGAAGACTTCTTTTACAAGCAGTTCAATAGCATGTCCTCTCGTCTGGAACACAACATTGAAGTGGAATCCGCGACCTTCCCTGGTACCATGGTGTATAGCAAGGAATCCACCTACAAGACTGATTTCTTCAAATTAAGATCAAAGTTGCGTCAAAGGGCCTGGCTGTTGCACACCATTGCTCTCGAACTACACAAAACCGTTGCCACAAAGCAAAAGAGCGAGACAAGCAAGTTACTGGCCTTATTATATGGACGTCAGAGCGTATACTCTCCAGATGACATGGATACAGTGGAACAGCCACAGGAAGCTAACATTTTTGTTTTCAACAACAACAACAACAACAACAACAACAACAACAACAACAACAACAAGTACCAGCAACCTCTCGTCAAAATGCTCGAATTCATCAGCTCACTGGACTTTACTTGGGTAGACGATTTGGCAATGAAGGTGAAATCACTGGAACTGCAGTATTTCCCAGACTTTGATCCTGCACTGTTTGAAATTAAAACTGGCTCTGGACATGAACTGTACAGCGTGCCCGCCATTTATAAAGATTTGAGCCGAGTCAAGGATCATCACTATGCTGAACACCCCCAACTGGTCGACATTGAGACGGAAATGGGCAACATCTTGTCGTGGGCCATGGCTCAAAATCACGGCAGAGAGATCGCGCAAGCAAAGCAGAAGTGCATGGACGCATGGAGAGAAGTTGTTAACATTACTCTTATTGAATGCTTTGACCTCATGGATGCAGCCTACCGTCAAAACATCATTTATGAATTACTAGGCATGCTACTCCCCACTGTTCTCCACTCCAAGAACTCTACCGGCCGTATGCTCAAACGCATGAACGATGTTATTCTGGCTCTAGTGAATCAACTCGGCATGGACGACAAGACAGCACATGGAACCTCTCAGCAACTACCTGTGGAAAAACTGGGGTCTGTCTTTACAGGCATTGTGAATTGCATCTGCGGCAAGGACACGGATATCGTTGTGCGTGGTGATATGTATTCAGCCATGACTAGCTTCCTCCTGTACACAGCCAAATTTAAGGGTGATAGAAATATTAAACAACTGCAGCAGTTCATCGTAGAGAAGATATCAGCACAAGACTGTACATTGTTAAACACCATGTGCCAGGACGCTACTAATGGTTTGGATGTGTGGAAGACCACTGCTTACATTGCCCTGGATTCGTTGAACAAGTGTGCTCTCAGCGCTGGTAGTACGTCGGTGCAATTCTACTTGATCCAAAAGAACTTTTTGCAGTTCACCATTGAAATGATTAAATCAGACGATGCCGCATTATCCAACTTGCTGGAGCAATTAGATGGTAAGAAAAGTGTTGCATCAAGATGAATGGCTTGCTAATCGCACCCAGTAGCCCCTCTACTCCCTCTGTACGTGTTTGAGGCCAAAATGTCCATTCTGCTTGGTTTTGCTATGAATCCCAAGGGCGCAGAATTGCTGTACAGTCATCGCATCTTTGACGTGCTTGGCCAATGTCAGTTCATGAAGGCACAGATACAAGATCCCTCCACTACTGGAATGAATCTCGAAGCCTCGATGGAACTGTCTGACCGTTATCAACGCTTGATTATGCCAACTCTTGAGTTGATTGTGGCCATTTTGATGGCATTCCGTGCAAAGAACGATGTTGTATTGAATAAGGTATGAGGATTCATCTGTAGTTGTTGTGCATCCACGTATACTAAAATGGCTGATTAGACGGAAATCTGGGCAAGAAAGCAACAGTCGGCATTAACAAGCATGCTGAAGTATGAAGGACGTCCAACTACATTGAGTTTGTTGAGACAGCTGCAGTTTGTTACGACTATTGTGTATTTCATAGGCTGTAGAACAGGCTACTTCAATGATCTCGTAAGTAGATGGTATATGCTAGATTGGCATGCATGCTTACTTTTTTGTGATGGATATAGGCAAAACGAGGCATCAGTCAATTGCATAACACAATGATGAACTTTGAGATACCCGAAGCTTTAGCAGACAGTGTCATCCCTGGTGCTAGTAAGTACAATCGATTCGTGGATTTCTTCTGGTAAACTAATCAAAATTACAGCCGACCCATCCCAATCAAGGTTGAAAATGGAAGCTGCAAAAATGATCGCAACCATTAGACATCTCACAACTGTATATAAAGCACGCAATAAGTAAATAAAAACTTTGCGTATTTTCCTTAATTTGGCTGAAAAGCAGGAATCAATGATTATTAGCACGAATTTGAGATACATTTCGAGTTTGAACCTGTATACAGTTCATGGTTGCCATCACAGTCAAGATTAAATAGCCGCATTGCATTTTGCTTTTGTTTGAGGATAAGCGTTCAGCCTTTTTTTTTTTTATTCTCTCTCTTTTCGTTCCACACAACCGAAATATAAATCATGGACGACGATTACGAGAGCGTTTTATTGATCATTCGCGAATGTTTCGGTACGATATCACTCATCTCAAAAGGATGCCAATACACGAGATGAAAGATGGCTAATAATAAATTGGCATATAGTATACAAAATCCCTCCCAGAACAGCAGCAAGAGGTTATAGGTATAAATAAACATTTGGAAGTAAGAGAAAGGCCAGCTCAAATCAAACATCTAAATTTAGAGCTGCAGAATGGGGAGATCTTGGCAGCTCGTTTCTGTGGAAAGGTCGTTTAAGAATCATCAGCAAAGGAAAAAAGTGTGAAATTCGCATGGAGGACAATAGCACAGGTAAATCAGCGAAATGAGAGAGAGAGAGAGAGAGAGAGAGAGAGAGAGAGAGGGACAAAACAAAGTTAATCAGGAGAGAAGATAAAGAAACTCGAGATTAACCAGAAAGGACGGTAAAATGATAGGTGAGGTATTTGCCGTTTGTCCATATGAGGTTCATTCAAACTCTGTGGAGGCTGTGTTGGATTCCAGCCGTTATTTTGTGCTCAAAATTGAAAGTGATGGTGAGTAGTTTATGCTCAATGAAAACGACAAGAAAGCGTTCCTAAAGACGAATGTTTGATAGGTCGACATGCTTTCATTGGAATGGGTTTCCAGGAGCGAACAGATGCCTTTGATTTCAATGTAACATTACAGGATTTCGTAAAGTAGGTGGTATATCAGATCTATGTGATTGTGCAGCCATTAATCTTGATTTCAAGACAATTGCGCGCAGAAAAAGAAGCAGTGGAACGAGCAGCGCATGCAGACACAACACCCAAAAAGGATTATAGTTTGAAAGAGGGTCAAACCATCAATATTACGATTGGTAATGTCGGGGTAAGTGTGCAAATGTTGTCTGCATTTGGTGTTGCCAGCCTATTAATAGTGTAAGCAGGCAAAGAGAACAAGACAAAAGCCAGCCAACAGCAGTTCATCAGGCAGTGGAGGGCTTGTGCCTTTATTACCACCACCACCATCTGCTTCTCAAGTAAAGCAACAACAGCAACAGCAGAAACAACAACAGCCGTTTTTTTGAATATAACGAGAAACTCAATGTTTATTCCTGGGAAAGCAGAATAGCCAAAAATAAAAAAGATCTTCCTGTATTTGTCTGACTCTTCCACCCCCCAAACTTATGAGCAACTTACTATATTCAGCAGTAAAGAACATTGGTGCCACTAAACTCTAAATCTATTATACAGACATAGATGGCAAGGATGTCTGAATTTTGGCCATTCAAGCAAGCAGGTAACATTGTACAAAAATTCCTTGACTTCCATATACTCAATGTATACAGGGTTTTTTTTTTTTTTTTTTTATCTAATGTATGTGTTAGATCAGTCATTTAGCTTAAATATTTAATTTCCTGCTTATTTAACAAAGGTAATACATGAGCTAATGAATCAGCGAAGAATACTGAACTTTGCATCAAACGATAATTGCTTTATGGTTACAAGCAATGTATTACAAGCAATAAAGAAAACCCACTCCACTGATAAAAAAAAAAAAAAAAAAAAAAACGAGATGTTGTAGAATATGCGGATAATAGTATAGATGATATTACAATGATTATTATATTAAAGAAAAAAAAAGTTATAACTTAAAAATACTATTATTACATTTAGGGTAAGGAGGAAAGGAACTGAATAGTTGGTGCCAGTAAAAAAAGAAACTAAATTGAAATTAGATATCGCTCGTGATGTCGTGTGTGATTCTGTGTGAGGGTATTTAGAGGGCAAGGGCAGCAACGACAGCAGAGATACCGACCAAAGCAATGGAGGTGGGAGCAACACGCAAACCAGCACTCTTATCACCGTTGGATTGAGCAGCAGTGTTGGAGTTACCAGTGGAAGAAGCACCGCCATTGTTGCTGGAGGAACCGTTGGCACCACCACCAGGGGTGACAGTGTTATTGTTGGCAGAAGCAGGAGGTCCAGCAGGCTCAGTGACAATAGAGATGTTGAATTCCTTGGCAACAGCAGTAGATCTCTCGACAATCCATTGAATTAAACCCCAAGCAGCACCGCCACCATTAGCATTGGGAGCGGCAACACCTTGCCATAAGTTTTCAGTCACTTGGGGGAAGGTCCAGCCAAAATTGATACCAGGAGATTGTTGAGTGATGGAACGATCCCATTCGAGATCAGGCAAGAGGAAGTTGTGAAGAGCCAATGCACGGTTGGTGAGAGTGACATTGTTGAAGAGAACACGCACAGTTTCAGTCAAGTACTTTTCAAAGGTAGCCTTCTTATCAGCATTTTCCAAAAGACGGTTTATCATGATACCACCGGGATAGCGGGCAGGGAAGTCCTTGTATGAAACAGAGGTGAATTGCATGCCTTCAGGGGTAGCAAGGTTGACACCAAAAGTAGCATCGTAATCTTGACCCAAGTAGTACCACTTGTTGGTATCGGCATCCTTGTAGGCACCATCGTTGGTTTGGGCCATCCAGTAACCATCCCAATGGCCGGCCAAGTATTCCATGACCATGAAACGCATAAAGTGGTCAGTATCAAATTGCTTTTCAAACGTAGCGAGAGCGGCATTGTCAGCAACATTGGTCTCATTGAAAGCCTTACACAAGGGATCAAGAGCTTCATAACCTTGCGAGTTGGCAGCATTGGGAGCCCAAGAAGAGTAACCATCGAGGTTTCCAGGATGGTAGAGGAAATCAGCACCAGACATACCATCGTACAACAGACCTTGCTTGGCAGGAGCCTTACCACCGTAGAACAGGGCATTGATGTAAGAGAAATCAGTAATGTCATCCAACATGTTGAAGGTACCAAAGAATTGACCATTGATAAAGAGTCTGACCATGTTGGCTTCGTTAGCATATGTACCCAACGCATGCAAGACATCGGAGTAGAGACGTTCACGAAGTTGAGTAGGATCTTCCTCCATGTGACG
Organism: Mucor velutinosus; assembly: GCF_035048745.1. Classification (NCBI taxonomy): domain Eukaryota; kingdom Fungi; phylum Mucoromycota; class Mucoromycetes; order Mucorales; family Mucoraceae; genus Mucor; species Mucor velutinosus. Next base: position 93,866 of record NW_027041902.1, on the reverse strand, counting down.
AAGCTTGAAGAAGTTACGGTTGCCGAGCATATCGCCACCATTGAGAGCCCAGTTCCATGATTGCTTGGCATTGTTGTTCTTCTTACCGGCACCATGAAGACCAAAGGTGACATTTTGGAAAGAGCTGGCGTAGTCAGCGCCGATGAAGGTGAGAGAACCTTGGATCTTATCCTTGGGGACATTCTTTACCAGGTTGTCAACTTGAGCGGCATCACCGCTGAGGAAAACACTGGGAATGTAGTTTTCATCAAAGACTGCAGCCTTTTGTCCCGTTTGAGTCCATTGAGGCTAGAATAGAGAAAGTCATTAGTAACTAGTTATTAAAGACATGCGATGTGTCAGGTAGCATTGCAAGGACAAGAGCAATGTGGGTGTTGTATGGAAATCAATGTAGGGGTTTCAATGTAATGCCATGTAATGTATCAAATACTTACATCTTTCTCAATGGGCCAAGGTAACTTGGGAATGTTGGCATAAGTTACTGGACGGTTGTAAAAGTCGTTGAGAGTAGAGGCTTTGGTGGAATCGAGAGTACGAGTGAAAGTCTCTTCAGCACCACCAACAACATACTAAAGGAGATGGTTAAAATTTTTCAATGTCAATGAATGGGTAAGCGAAGACTTACCTTGTAGTCTTTGGCCGAGCCAACTTCGGCATTACCGCTAAAGTAAGGGACGTTGGGATCAGCAGCTGTGAGTGCGATTTGTTGGCCATTGACAGACACCTTTACATCAGTAGCTGAAGGTGCAATGACGTTGAATTTGACAGTGGCGGCTTGAGCAATAGCTACCAAGAATGATGAGGAAATCAGGGCGAGTGAAAGTTTCATATTTTCAAATGTGAGATGGAGAGTGAAAGAAGAGTAAAGGAAAGTAGATTGTTATAAATATACGAAAATATAAACTTGAAAGAGAAAGAAGATCCAAAAGAGATTTAAACCAAAAAATACAATCTCTTTATATAGCAAATTGCCTGTTCGCAAAGATTTGCGGAACAGCAAAAAACCAAAGGGTTATTAATAGGAGTCATGTTGCATTCATTGTCCAAAGGGGGCAATTTCGTAAATCAGTGTAACAGATACCTAAAATAAGCAAAAAAGGGGTACAAGCGAGAGAAAGAGAGATTTTGTGTAATCCCCCCCTTTTTTCTTTAAACACTAAAAAGACCTCATGTGTCTTTTTTTTTTTTTTTTTTTTTTTTTTTTTTTTTGGGTCTGATGAGAAAGGAGAACCGAGAAGAATCCATTGTGTGATCGGACTACCGGTGTAATTTTCTAATTTCATTTTGTGATTTCCCAAATAAAACGCTTGCAGAGGCTATTTTTGAACCTGGATGTGAGTTGCACGGAATTTCAAACATTTGGATGAGAACGTCTTTCGATTAGGAGCCCACTACACACAGGGTGTAGCTGCTGCTAGAAATTTTTTTTTCCTCTTTCTCATTTACAACAACGACCCTTCAGAAAATTAATATTATGGAACGTAAATCACGTTCGTCGCGCACTCAAGACGACGGTTCAGTAGAAGAGTTTGGCCTGTGGAAGCAAATTTGCACATCGCTTCTGAAATTAGAGGGTATTCAGAAGGAAGAAGAGACCATTATCAACAGCATCAATAAAATTCAATTATCCGTGGACATGGAGCAAGGTATTACCAGCCTGATTTATCAGAAATTAAAAGACAATTACAAGCGTGGCATCGAGTTGACTTCAAGCGAGCAAAAGTACGCATAGACATACCATCATCGCCATCATTAAATGCTCATTCTTTTGAAACAGAACCATCCAAGATATCATCGAAAAGATATCAGTTCTAGTTGCATTGCGAGATAATGAGCAAGGTAAAATAGCACTACAAACCCTTACACAAAGCATATTCCTGATTCCTTTATTTAGATCAGAAAAGGAAGAAGAGAAAATCAGAAATAGAAAAGTATGCTATACAAGGGAAATTCAGGAAAAACGAGTTTTTTTTTTTTTTTTAATTGTATTTTCACGGTGGTATAGTAGAGCAAACGGAAACCATATTTTTGTAAAGGGAACAACGGTAAAATGGGATTTCAAAGAAACCTTAATCTACACAATCCATTGAAATCACACAATCATATTTTAGGTTGCTGCAAGACAACCAAAAGAAAAAGACAAAAGCGAAGAATGGATCTTGGCTGTTGTTCTCCAATATTATGCAGATAAAAACAAGTACCAAGTGGAGGATGTAGATCAAGATGATTACGGAGAAAAGCAGTAAGCTCACACTGATGGAAAACAGGATTCACGGCTAATCATATACAACAACAAGACGTTACATGTTGTCTCCACGTTATGTGATTCCAGTTTTGAGCTCGGAAGCTGCAAAATCTTCACCTGAAATTCCTGCTCAACAGGACGTATTAGCGTTGTACCCAGGAACAACATGCTTTTATAAAGCAACTGTAATTGCTCCTCCAAGCAAGGTAACAGTCTCTATATAATCAATGCTAGTGAAATTAGTCTAATTAATATACATTTATTAGAGCAAAGACATAAAGAATTATAGAGTCCAATTTGAGGATGACAACGATGAGGTGAAATATGTCATGCCAGAACATGTATTAGAGATGCCTAAAATAAAATGATATTTGGTAGACGCAGGCCGTCTTTCTTTGCTCCACACATTTACATGTAGTAAACTTGCTATTGTTTGGTACAACATGTCGTGACCTCTAGTGCGTTGTTGCGTTGCACATCTGTTACAGTGTGCAATTTGTAATCATGAACTTTGTTGTCGGTGCCGTAGTTTCAAGCAAACAACGAATGTTGTTGTTGTTGTTGTTGCTTCAATTTGAAATGTTGCAGCCCTCCCTACTTAACAGCGTTGCTAAATTGGCTTGGCCCTTAAAAGAATGGATCATATTCACGGTTCTCAATCGCTATTTGTACCTGCATTTCTTCTCGGTAATGTACTGGGTTATTATGCTCGAATGCAATTGCTACATTTACTATTCCATGATAATAAAGACCACATTAGTGTGTGCAGAAGAATACTATGCTCCTTGCTTTCTTTTTAGTAAAATGCACGAGGGATCAGAAGATGTCGACAAAACAATCATAAAAATAGCAGTGTTAAAAACAAATTGGTGTGGCTAATTATTTGATTTGATTCTGGCACGATGCAACAACAGTGTCATTTATTTCCGAACCTAAAAATATGCCTTAATATTTAATGTGATAGTTCGATTTGAGAGGCCTTGGTAGGTTATCATGATTGATGTATTGATTGCATAAAGATAAACAGATCGATTCCATTAATGTATGTATTATGTATGTATGTATGTTTTTATCTAAATACCATACGTAATGGAATGGGCTGGATATTCTATTACGATTGCATTCTGTAATTCGCTTTGACATACACAAACAAACCCAAATTTTGCGCATTGTTTATGCTTTCCAAATCCAGTGGACACACATGTCCCCCCCCTCGACGACGATGATGCTTTGTATGTACTTGTACATTCAGCATAGCCACAAACATGATGTTTGTTCTCATTCATAGCAAGCGCATTAGCTCATAGCAAAGGGCCAAGCTGCAGAACCCCCAAGCAAACATTTCATCACATGCTGTCTTCACTTTCACATAGCTGGAGCCGTCTATATATACAATCCTGCCTTTATTTGGCCATCTTAACCTATAAATACGATTTATCAACCCAGAACTGAAGACCTTGCCATGCACAAGTTTACTGAAATAACATGCTGTATTTCATTCCCATATTTTTAGATTTCCAAACATAATAATTGGCAATTGTACTACTGTTATTGATTGCATAGTGTTTTCTATTGGAAGTATGAATTGTTGTCCTTGAATTCTTATGATGACAAATGCGCGAATTAGTGAATTCTCCTACTGATTTGCATCTCAATTCCAACTGTTGTAAATCACTGTTGTTGTTAAGTTGAGTATGTCGTGGTATCTATGACTGTGATGCATGATTTTGTTGTATATCATTGCAAACAGAAAATCGGGTGTGCTGAAATTTCGATCACTGATGTCGAGTTGTAGATTAGCAAGACTTGAGCAAAGCTAAAGTCATTCACATGGGATATACTTTTCGTTTTGAACTTTGATAGTACCACTTTACTCTAGCCCCTGCTTTGTTATCTAAAAGTGGTACAAGCGAAGCTGTCCTAGACCAAGCCGATCTCGCGTAAATCAATGTACTATGGGCGTTTGATGCTTGAGAAATTCGTCCAAAATTAGGCTATGGATTAAGATGTGGCTTCTACACGATGCTTTACACCTAGCTCTATCTTATTACTACAAGTTTTATAACTGCACCATGTATAAACGAGCGCTGGCTTCTCAAGTACATGCCATAACACTGTAATTTCTGGATACTTTGGCCACTGATAGCTCCTCGTAGAACGCGTTTTAGTTCGCCAGAGTGACACCAAATGGTTCCTCTCGATTAGCAGATACTTCCTGGCACGTTATCTCGATTTTTTGGGGATGATGAAAATATCGAGATTCTCCATGAGGGATACCTCATGATTTTCATCGAAAATCAATTGATCCCGTTTTTCACCTTGAAAACGGCATTTTTTGCTATGATGTATATTAGTTCAAAGTGATTGTAGAACGCCAGTGCAGCCTCTAAAACAATATTTGAGGCATCTTTATATATGGAAAATCGACTTATCTATCAAAGATGCATTTTTACTTTTTTTTTTGCAAATTGCTCTACAGCTTAAATAGTAAGTGCAATAAAACTAGTATCATTAGATAGAGCTTAATTTTTTCTACCAGAAAAACTAAAGACAAAAGGTAGAGTAACTATCACTTTTGTAGTCAAATTTAGATTAAACGATCAACGGATGACAATTTACGTCGAAATTGACAGAAAAATAAACTCCTGGGAAAACGGAGATTAAAATATGTTTGAGCGAGGAGCAGGCTGACAGCGTGGAAACGCAAGCATCACATTGCAATAGCAACAATGGCAATGCTGAGAGCACTCTACAACTTTCTGCGGAAGAAACAAGATGAACGAAGCCTGATTGAGGTGCTTTGAAATGGCTTGTTTATTGAGCCCAATGGCCGTTTTTTGGGAATATCTTACACAATGAAGCGTAACTGGGATTGCAAGTGGGCATTGGATCATTAAAACCATTCTCTCCACATCCCTTTCATGCAATATTATCCTAATATCAATGCTTAGGCATTTGGCTCTGGACAAAATAAAAATTGACTGTCGGCTACTTTGAGATCAAAGAATGCTATCAAGTCATGACGATTTGACAAATGTCAACTCGATCCACAGGCTTGCATCCACATGTAATAGATCCGATATGCAATTGTGGCACCTCACGCTACCATGCAGCTCCACTCATATCTCTATCATGATCCATGCGGGTTAATTGAATGCTACTTGACTGTGCCCATTACACATGTAATCATACATCTTACATGTGGAGACTCAAACCATATGGATGGAAACCATTCGTTTGACCAATGGCATTGTTTCCTTGTGTGTACTGAATAGAAAAATGTTTACATCAGTTTTTTTTTTTTTTTCCGTCCTCTCTCTCTCTCTCTCTCTCTCTTTTTTTCTTCCATCTCTCACCACTTTTTCCTTTTTCTCCTTTTTCCTTTTTCACTTTTTCCCATTGAAAATAGTCCATGCATACAAAATGAGCTCCAATACAATTGATATAGCAGAGAGAACAGCTGCAGCAAGGCGAGAGGCAGAGCAATTGAAAGACAAGATAAAGCAAAAGAAAGAGGCTTTAGCAGATACTACACGTAAATATACAATCAAAGATACAAATATTCAATGCATATCGTTTGTTTACACGCCAGTGACATAGTCAATCAAGTAGCACAAAACGTCGAGAAATTACCACGGCTATCAATGAAAGTGCGTCGTACATTAAAAGGACATTTAGCAAAGATTTATGCTATGCAATGGGCAGCCGACAAACGACATCTAGTATCTGCTTCGCAAGATGGAAAACTGCTGGTATGGGACGCCTACTCAACAAATAAAATATACGCTATACCATTGAGATCGTCGTGGGTCATGACATGTGCTTATGCGCCAACTGGAAATTTTGTGGCATCGGGTGGATTGGACAACGTGTGCTCGATATTCAATCTAAAGGCAAGAGAATCACCAACGAAACCAGCAAGAGAGCTATCGGGTCACACAGGCTATATAAGCTGCTGTCGATTCCTTAGTGATACGCAGATCCTGACGTCGAGTGGTGATACAACATGTGTGCTTTGGGATATTGATGCTGGTGTAAAGATTGATGAATTTACTGATCATACTGGAGATGTCATGAGGTAAATGTACAGGCGAACCAAGCCTTGTTCTTGTACTGATAGGCAACAGTTTGTGCATCTCGTCAAATCCAAATGTGTTTGTTTCGGGCGCTTGCGACGCAACTGCTAAAATTTGGGACATTAGAAGCAAAAAATGCGTACAATCCTTCAGTGGTCATGAATCAGATATCAATGCAGTCCAGTTCTTCCCTAACGGCAATGCTATCGGTACAGGATCTGATGACGCCAGTTGCCGATTATTTGATCTGCGAGCCGACCGCGAGCTCAACATCTTCACTCATGAACAAGTCTTTAGTGGAATCACATCAGTAGCATTTTCGATTTCTGGAAGACTCTTATTCGGTGGTTATGATGACTATCACTGTCATGTTTGGGATACTTTAAGAGGTGAAAGAGCAGGTGTCTTGAGTGGACATGAAAATCGAGTATCATGTCTAGGTGTATCAACAGATGGTATGGCTCTATGTACAGGCAGTTGGGATAATCTATTGAAGATTTGGGCTTAATCACTGTTTTCTTGATCTACTCGACATTTGAAATTCCTTTTTTTTTTTTTCTTTTCTTTTTTTTTTTTCTACTATTACCATTTGATTTACACTTAATATACACTAATTCTTATTTACCATATCATTCGTACAGCATGTATCTCTGATCTTCCCTATAAATATATATATAATCTTGCCCCTTGCTTCTCTCTCAAGTCTCCCTCTAGTCATTAAAGTCAACATGTTTGACCCAATAATTTAGCAACGTGGCTTGAAACAAGGGCAAAATGTCACCTTCCACTTTAAATTGCTAGTGGGCCCCTTGCATGTGCATTTGTTTGATATTTGGCAGATCATGGTGAGAAACATTGTGCATGCAATGCAGAGGAGTCGCTGGAGAATAACCCCTTTTCCTTACACAGAAATCACAGTGCTTGCATGGCAAATGTATCACAACAGTGGTGCCTATAGTCTGCGTGGATAAAGTGCGCATAGACATGATAGGGGGTGCTATCCTGGTGGTTTTGTAAGGAGGAAGGCGCTCCCAACCATTTTTCCCAGCCAAACCACATTTTCAATATGATTGTCATTCTCTAAATCATCTCTGAATACTAAATATGAACACTGGATATAATACAACCGCCTCTTCGTCATCGCCTTCAACCTTATTTCCACCGTTGAATGACGCCAACAACTCACCTCCTTTAGACAATAGTAGTGAAGGAGGCTTGCTTTGGAGCAATGTCAATACATTCGCCATTCCTGACGACACTACAGACAAATCAGATACATCATCGACATCATCGCCGTTTCCTTCGTTGAGATTCAACCCTCAAGCATCAGCAGCAGCAATATCCACATCAGCTACTGCTGGGCTAGAGAGTAAAGAGGACTCGGCTGCTTTCAATATATCTTGGGGAGGTGATGATAAACCACCCGTCGAGCTTCATCCAGAAGAAACGCCAGTGGAAGAGCCCAAATTATCAAGGCCACTGCCGAAGCCTAGAGGCATCCGAAGATTGCCAGAGCCAGAGCCTTCTGCTGACGGTACAATTGACGAAGATACTCTCAAACGTAGAAAGGTAAAGATGGCGCAAGGCCAACTGAAAGACATCAGATGACTGATTCGGTAAATTTGCAGAACACTGATGCTGCCAGAAGATCTCGAATGAAGAAGTTTCTCAAGGTGGATCAGCTGGAGACCAAGGTGAATGCTCTGCAGGCAGAGAATGCCAAATTGACGTTGAGTAATGCGGTGCTGGAGTCAGAAAAGAGAAGTTTGCATGCGAAAGAAAATGAATACAAGAAGCGCATCAAGTATCTCGAGGATATAATGAGATGCAATGGATGGGATTTTAATACGGGAAATCATGAACCATGGTGAAATAATAAACGAGTGATTGGGATCATGAAAAGAGAGTGAGTGAGAGAGAGAGAGAGAGAGAGAGAGAGGGAATGGTAGCAATATTACTGCCATCAACAGAGAATGACATGCGGCAAATCAAACGCCCTATGGAAGCGAGGATGTTGACCAAAATTAGCACTGTTTTGTGAGTGATACCTCCATTATAAAATTAAAAAAGAAGGAGACTCGAGTGTTTGTGCGTCGCTTAATTCTATCGCTTTATTAAAATTTAATCAATGGAATGCTATTTTGAGGAAGTTTATAGGGCTTGCCGACTGTGTGTGGTGATGAAAACTTGAATCTCAGTAAGAACTCATTCATTCTTCATGACCCTTTCGCTTCTCATGTCCTGTTCTGATCACCTAAAAATAAATTGCACACAAATAACTCTAAAATTTTTTCTTTATATTTCCTTTTTCTTTTCTTTTCCTTTCCACAATTGCCTGGTAAAGACCTCCCCTTTCGCCACATCTAGAAATTCAAGTGTCAACACATGTCTACTGAGGAAGTTACTGTAAGCTTATCTCGTTTAGCTCTGGCTAAAGCTATTAAAACCCCGGATGCTGGAGAGGATGAAGCAGAGCCTTGGTCAAAGAGCATCATCTTCCATCAGCCTCACATTGATGAGCAGATGAGAAACACCATTTTGAATCCTCAATCACAGCAACAAAATAGACGCAAAAATGGACGCCAGGGTAATCAGAAGCAACCTCTTTTAAAGCAACATAGATACCCACCACCACCACAACAACAACAACAATATCATCAGCAGCACCATCATTCACAGCAAGCCAGACATGTCGCTCCTCCCATGAATCGAGTGAGATCTGACGAAATGAGACAGCCAACCCCATCTCCACCTTTGCAGCAACACAATAGACCTTCCTACTTTCCAGCACAACCACAATTGCAGCAGCAGCAGCAGCAGCAAAGACCTTCCTCTCAAAGTGCAAGCAGCGGCGGAAGATCATCGCTTTCATCTGGTAAATTAGGTAATATAGGACTAGACACGTTCAACACAATGAATATCAACTCAATGGCATACCACTCCTTAGGAAATCACAGCAAATCTAATCGCAAGTTTGTGCCCAGTGATGATGAAGATGAAGAGGAGGAAGACGACGACCAAGAGGAAACAGATGATGAGGAGAGTGATGAAGAGCAACATGCTGAAACAAAACATCACAAGATCAATGTACCCAAGCCTACCATCATTGCACCCTCTCCACCACCCCCTGCTACTACCATCACGAATAATAGTAGTAAAAAAGGAAAATCTACTAGCCGTATCCCACAGCCCAGTGATGATGAGGAATCTGATCAAGATGATAGCTCGGTCAATTCAGAAGATGAAGGTAACAAAAACACGTGGATGTATTTCATGTTATAGCCCGGATGATGACTAAAAAAGGAAATTTGCTTGATTTAGATGTGAAGCATCAGCAGCCAGAGAAAGAGGAAGATGAACAGATGTACGCTCGCAGAATGTCTACACTGAGACAGCTTGAACGAGGCCCCAGCGCTCACAGAAGAACCAGATCCACAGGCGATATGATGATGCTACCACCAGCAGAGGCTTTTATAGAACCCACCACAGCTGCTCTGGCTGCTACTGCTGCGGATGGCAGCAAGTTGGGATCGATTGAACAGTGGAGAATGACGGTCATGGAGGCAGAGGGCATCAGCACACCTACATCAAGTGAGTCTATGCAGTCGCGCCTCACTGAGGATGTATCTGAGGAAGAAGGAGAAGGAGACATGGTCGAAGAGCCTATCGTACGATCCACCACCCCTTCTGCGGCGAATGCTATCCCCTCTCGTCAACAGACACCAGTGTCTGGTAGCCGCAATCGCAGATCCACCATTGGTGAAATGGACATGTTCTACTATCAGCAACAACAGCAACAGCTCTACAACATGCAAATGCAGCAAGCCATGCAAATGCAACAGGCACAACAAATGGCACAAATCCAGCAATACCAAGCCATGCACATGCAGCAGCAACAAGCGCAACAGCAATATAGAAAAGCAAACAACCGCAAAAGCGTGTCTGCCATGGACCTGATGATTCAAATGGAGCAAGAAAAGGCAGCCACTCGCAAAAACAACAAGAAAAAGATGCCTGATCCATCCAAAGCGACGCTGGCAGAGGGTCTATTGAGTCGAGTGCCTGAACAAGGCCAACACAACATCAACTTTCAGCATCACGTCATGAAGCAACAGATGGCTCGTGCCAGCAAAAGCGACTACCATCTTCGCCAGACTGGATCCAGTAGACCTCCTAGCTCCATGATGATGAACAATAGAAGATCACAGATGATTCGAAGCGAGAGTTCACCTATACCTACTCTTAGTATGTCTACCCCTATAAATCAAGCCTACTTAATACCACCCAACCAACAGCAACAAATGCTGATGCCACCACAAACACAAATGATGCCAATGATGAATCCTAGCAGATCATCGCAATATATCAGCAGCCACAGTAACAGCAAGAGACAGAGCTCATACTCTGGCTACAACCAATTTTAAATTTCCGTTCCTGAAATAAATGATTTTTTGATCTATTGAAAATATTCCTCCTTTTTGATTTCTTGTGCTTCCTTCTTTCCTTTCTTCTTCTTTTTCTTGTAAAGAAAGATCGTATGACAACGATAGAGCAACACGAGCTAAAATACCTGCCGCTAAGCACGCAAGATGATGGCAAGCTCAAACTGAGCACTGCAGGATCCATGTCCAGGTGGAAAACAAAAGGTGCGGAAAAGTAGAGTTACAGAATCTACAGCAGCCAAGCTAATTGAAGTGTGGAAAAGAGTTTTGTTTTTACTATTTAGTCATCTTGATGGCGGTTCCCTATATGTTCTACGTAACCTATGGCATCAGCCAACGTAAGTAAATGTGCCGTGCTTTTCCATTGATCCTTCTGATTGAAACCATGTACATTAGCGAATCACCCAAATTACTATTTATACAGCAATTTACTTTCAGATGGCTGGATTCTTAATAGAAAAGTAGATAACAGCGACGTTCAGTACGCCCAGTTTCGAAACCACCTCCCTCTGCTGTTTGCTTTAGCTTGTGGATGGCTTGCATTGAGCCGTGTCTACCGAAAACTGAATCGCTCTGGCCAGAATCAGTCCTATTTTTACCTGATCAGCGCCAGTATCGTCATTGTCGCTCTGCATGGTACCAGTATCATCAAGATTCTGTTGATTACAAGCATCAGCTTCACCATTGGCCGTCTATTTGGTGCAACAAAGTGGAACCCAATCATGACTTGGGTGTTTAATTTAGCAATTCTATTCTTGAACGAATTTTACCACGGTTACAAATTCGATGCCATTGGTTTGCCCATGCTGGTAAGCAGGAGAGGCGATCTAACCGTAAAGCCCCAATTGATATACTCACTATTTGGAAACAGGATCAATACAATGGCATGCTGCCAAGATGGCACGTATTCTTTAATTTTAGTATGCTTCGTATGGTGTCGTACAATATGGACTACTACTGGCACCTTAAGCAGCCAGCACCAGAACATCTCGTTGTTACTGCAGAACCAACCGAAAAAGAGCGCATCCAGACACCTTGCCAGCATGTCGACTACAGTTACTTTAACTACCTCGTCTACATTTCGTACACGCCACTTTATATCTGCGGGCCAATTATCACGTTTAATGATTTCATCTCACAATTACGCACTCCTTGCTCCAAACTCACGCCCAGATATGTCATGCTGTACGCATTCAGGCTTGCTGCAGTACTACTGACTATGGAGATCACACTTCACTGCCTGTATGTGGTAGCTATATCCAAGGCACAAGCTTGGAACAATGACACTCCCTTACAGCTCAGCATGATAGGCTACTTCAATTTGCTAATCATTTGGATGAAGCTGCTCATTCCCTGGCGTTTTTTTCGATTGTGGGCATTGGCAGATGGCGTCTGGCCAGAGGAAAATATGATTCGATGCATGAGCAACAATTTCTCGGCACAGAGATTCTGGAAAAGCTGGCATCGAAGCTTCAATCGCTGGACAATTCGATACATCTACATTCCTTTGGGTGGATCCAAGTATTTTGCCTTTAGTATGTGGGTTGTGTTCACATTTGTGGCCATCTGGCACGATATAGAGCTCAAGTTGCTGGCATGGGGATGGTTGATCTGTTTGTTCCTGCTACCAGAAATCATTGGATCGAGGTTATTCACATTCAAAAAGGTAAGGTACTAAGTGCTACTTTGCATTGCCTTGTATTCACACTCTCTAGTTTGGGCACACCTGGTATTATCGAATTGTCTGTGGATTAGGTGCTGTTTGCAATATATTTATGATGATGGTAGCTAATTTGGTTGGGTTTTGCCTTGGTCTGGACGGTATGAAGGCCATGTTGGTTCAGATAGTCAGCTCTACAGATGGCTTGGTATTCTTATCGACTGTCGTATGCTGCTTGTACGTTGCAGTACAGGTTATGTTTGAAATCAGAGAATCCGAGAAACGAAGAGGAGATCCCAAGTGGACCATGTAGACGCAATACCCTCCCCCCCCACCCCTCTGATACCACTATTACTACTATTAATTATTGTATATACCTCTGTTTTATTGCTTTTTTGTCGGTGGATGCACTGTAATGCCTGTCGCATTGACAATGGCCCATTTTACTTTAGCCATCTCATTTGCCACAACATCATTGTCATTAAATTTGCTACTTCTCTTTTTGCCCGTAACTAATAGCTGGGGATAGCAGCATATTGCGTTCTCCACGAGATACTTTTCTATTTCTGCTTTAGACGCTGCAAATGCCTCTGTAGACAAGCGATCCCTCTTGGTCAAGATGACCTGATATGACAACGCCTGCTTGTCTAAATGGCTCATTAATTGCATGTCAGTATCTTTCAATCCAGCCACAGGATCAATCAGCATGAACAGTCGTTTTAATCTGTTGACATTCGTTAGTTGAATGCTCCAACTTGACGTAAAAGCATCCGCCACTTACTGTTTTCTAGTGGATAGGTATTCCAAGATTAAATCGCCCCATTCCTCTTTTGATTTGAAGCCATAACCGGGCATATCTACTAATGTGATTTGACGCCCCACATCAAAGAAATTCAATAATCGAGTATGACCCTAATTTGAATCAGTTTGAATAACCGTTTATCATGAATATAGGCGCTTACAGGTCGATTCGATGTCTTGACAAGCCGGCTATTGTTTGTCAAATTGTTGATCAGTGTTGATTTCTGTAGGACAAGTATGAGTGCAACCAGATCTCCAAGGTACGTTGGAATGATATACATACACCAACATTACTTCTGCCAACAAATGCAACCTAAGTGAATTGATAAAGTCAATAAAAGACTTGGCAAGTTGAACATCATACACCTACTTCCGGCTTGCTAGTCTCGGGGGCTTGTTCTGCTTTACTGATGCTTTGGATAAAGTTGACAGGCCTTGCAAATAATCGTGTGGCATCAGCGAGTTGCTCTGAAGAAACAGGCGGTGGCTCTGGAAACGCAACAAGCTTATACTTCTGTTTATCTTTTGCAACTAGATGGTCAGTAGATCTTTTCAGTAACTGAAATGATGAATGAAACGATCTTTTTGCAAGGATCATAATGGAGCAATTTGACTTCGGAGAGAAGAAAGAGCGTTTCTATTTGAGCTCCAATGTACGGCTATGTGCTCGATTACAAATGCCATCCTGTAGGCAATCACAGTCGAATAAAAAAAAAAAAAAAAAAAAAAAAAAAAAACTTATCGCAATGCTGAATATATTCAACTTGACGAGATACAAAAAAAAAAACAGGAAAGACCTCCCTTAGATAATATGCCAACAAGCTTTACTTGTTCAATAGCAAAGATACTTGAAGGAATGTTCAAGTACCTAGCGCACATTGTTTCCCCATCACAATACCCAATTTGTATAAACCATTGAATTTTTAATATGGAAAAAAAAAAAGAAGATATAATGACAACTCTATTACTTTCTGGCAGCACCAGCAGCATTACCATTGAATACCTTTGTTACGGCAGCCATGAATGCAGTCTTTTGTTGCAGATCAAATGTAGGGTTGCTACCCACCAACGTGCTCAGAGTTTCGCCTTCAATCATGGGAGGCCATTTCAGATCTGAACCGGTTGCGATGTATCTGCCGTAATCGCCTTGGATATCCTTCAACACCAACTCATCGCTGTCCTTCTCTGCTGCTGCAACTTCAGTCTCTGATGCCTCTGTTGACAGGGTGGCTGTTTCGAATGAAGCCCAATCAATGTCTTTGTCAATGAATGTAGTGGCACGACGAGTTCGGATGTCTTGGGGTTGTTGTGATCTACGCAAATTCAACTTTTTACCACCATTTTGTGCGTTATTGCGGTTAGTGTTGTTGCTCTTATTGCTACGTCTATTGTTGTTTTGGTCAACAGCGGCACCCTCTACGTTTTGCTTATCGTTTTGTCTGTTTTGTCTGTTATTTCTATTCTTGGCGTTGTTTTTGTTGTTCTCATTTCTAGGACGTTGTTGCTTTGGTTGCTCGGGAGCATCAGCAAATTGGCCTTCAGATTGTTGAGGCTTTCTATTGCGAGGAGTGAAGGTGCCATTGCGGTTGTTGTTATTGCGAGGCTTCTTGGCATTGGCCAAGAAAGAGGCAAATGGATCAGATGAGCCCTCCAAGATCTTACCACGGCCAGTGCCTCCTAAACGTTGAGAGAGGCTGGGCTTTTCCTTGTTGTTGCTAGCAGGAGCAGGGGTAGCATTAGGTGTTGTATAGTGTCTGACAGAGGAAGAGATGGCTGTGTTCTTCCAAGCAGTAGCTTTTGTAAGGCTGTTTGAAGTTGCTCTCAACATGATTCTATACTGGATGTTATGTAGAAAGGGGCGGTAAGAGAGATGGAAGATGGGATGAGATTTGACAATCGAAATTAACAAAAAAGACAGGCCCTGGTAATAAGTCACGATATAAATGTCAAATCCTGCTCAGAAGGGCATGTTATCAAGCTCTGGATGTGGGGGGGTAAATCAAATTTTAAAGCAACGAAGTAGTGTATTTATTTGCCTTTGGATGCAATGGTAGGTTTTAATACAGACATGACCATCATCATGGATTCCTAGAGAGCAGCAATGTGTCAATATTCAAAAACAAAAACAGTAGGCAAATGTTGATGTATTTACCTCTAAGCGAACAGTTCTAGTGCCACTTTTGGCATTGGGATCGATAAACATGTCAAATAACTCGGCTGCATCATCTCCCCCGACCTTCAGATCTTGATCTGCCTCAATAGCTTCCTGAAGACCACCAACCGGGCCGCCGAATGCAATCAACAAATGTCTGCCATGGTCGATTAGATCAGATATGTTTCACTAGATGCTCCAGGCTACTACTTACTCGAAAGGCTTGACCTTATTGTCTAAATCGCAATTGTACATATCTTGGGCATCACGATCACTCACACCAATAGAATAATCGTATCCATCTTCATAAGGACATTCTGTCAATACACGAGAGAAAGAAGATGCCAGACGAATGTTGTAGCCCCAGTATAGGCCAGTCTTCTCACGAGGCACCTTAGGACTCACCACCTTGCCAGGCATTGGCTTCTGTCCCTTGCGAGTATCAGCAGCTGAAATGGGTTGACTCAACTCTACTGTAACACGCACGCCGGGTTTCACTGATTTATCAATGCGAGCTCTTCTAAACAAGCCAATATCGACTAATGTTGAATCTGAATCTTGATTGCTCTTGTCCAAAGTGACACCCTCACGATAGAGTGTGTATTCCTCCATGCCGGGATGATGAGGCACATCCAATGGTGGTAAAAGTCCAGCAAACTTGAGATCAGGGCTGATGGGCACCAATTGCTTGCGCAAATACTGTGGGGTTTCCATGTATTGAAAGACTCGAGCCAAGAACAAGTTGGGGTTGATTTTGGCTTCACTCTTTTGAATCTTATCCTCGTATATCACAATTTCGTCGACTGAGAAGATGACAAGCGCACGAGCTATCTGACCAGCTAGAATCGTCTTCATTTCAATGGTAGGTGCACTGTCAATGATACTACTAGGAATGGCAATACTGGTGGTATATTTTCTGGGTTTGCAGGATAGAATGTCTTTTGCTCTCTTGACATCTTGAGTAGGCATAAAGCGCTTGGCTGGTCTTTCTTTACCATAGTCTGGTCCTGAGAGCTCTTTGTTCTCGAAGTTACGCTTCTTGCGCTATAGTCACAGTAGGTTAATCTCTTGCTATACTTTGCTAGAAGCTTCAAATGGCAATTACCGATCTATAAAAGTCTGTCATGGTAGTAAATCAAGGAGAAAAAAGAAATTGGATTTGCATCAATCGACAATTTTTTTTTCCTTTAACGTCAAACATTGAGAAGGTATTGGCGGTCACGAAGAGCAGCAGAAGCCATGCTTGATGTTATACTGATGATGCTTCAATCCTGCAATGTACACTCTTGACAATATTAAAAGACTGCATGTTCAAGCTTAATCTCGTTTCATATTTCCAAGTGAATTGACAGCAGAATGTTCAGTAGTCAAACGCTTGGCTGCATCTCGAAGGATAATGCTTGCTGATCTGGTTTGTATTTCGGAAAGCATATTGCCCAATTAGCGATTCAAGCAAGCTAGAACTTGTTTGACGGATCAGCCTTCAGCTACGTTGGAGCTTGATGGATGTCAGATGTATTGACATAGAGGAAGAGGGTACACACGATGCGCTATCCATGACACCAAACGCTATGGACACGATTGGCAATATGAGACATCTTAAACTAGTATAATACTCATCGTTGCAATGATTCTCTCAAAGGTCAGGTCAAGCTAAAGTGTTTGCTCTAGTGAGAAAGTTAGTTTAAGACGCTTTATAGCAAGCCTTTAGCTAAGAAATTCTTCTCGACGCCAAAATCACACCTTGACACAAAAGAAGCATCAGATTCGCATTAAAATTGTATACGAATTAGCTTTTTTTTTTTTTTTTTTTTTTTTTTTTTTATTCAAAAATGTAGTAATGTAAGGGGTATAATGGCTCTACAATCAACATGGATACTACAAAATTAACGACTCTCATTCTGATGATCGTCCTGTCCGTCATCCAAGTCCAATTCAGTGATTCTTTTATGAAGTACACTCTTCAATTCATGGACCATGGTTTGAGAATCCAATCTTGCGGATCTTTCTTCAGTCTAGCAAAGAATCACATTCGCGTATTAGTAATTCTTAACAAATTCCAGTGATGCCAATGATGATCGATACCTGTTTTGCACGCTTTAACTTCATCTCTTCAATTCTCTCTTGACGCGTCTTTTTGGATCTTTCCTTTCCATTCTTTTCAACTACGCCAGCGATTGCTTCAAACACGGATGCTTTCGAAGCGAGCGGAAGGTTCAATATGTCTGCTACATCCTCAGCATCCAGAATGATGCCTTTCCCTTCGCTCTCTTCGATCGACTCCTCTTCAGTGGCAGCAGCATTCAATGTTGGTGAAGCAATAGGCGAAGAAGGTAGTACATTAGTTGGCGCCAAATAAGATTCCAGCACAACTCTTCCGTTTTCCCATTCAGAGGCCATGCTTTCAAAACCCTTTTGAACTGACATGTATTCGTGGCGCAACTTTTCTCTAATGTCATCAGTAGAAGATTCTGCGAGTGATATACACGTTAATAGACAATCCGACACGGCGACATGTAATTTTTTTTTTTTTTTACCTAAAGTCAAATGTTGGACATCCTCGCTGCATAGATAAATCTTTGCTTCCATCGTCCTCAGTTGCTGCTCCAACGATGACAGTTGATGAACAAACTTCTTTAGTCTGGTGTCTTCTATTTTGGATGTAATCTTCTTTTTATCAAAATCGTTCATTGGTTTGTCTGTCTGTTTGTCAGCCTTTTTGTTAAATACACGGTAGCCCGAATAATACATACAAAATTCGGCATCCAATGCCTCTATGATGTCTTTTGTAAATTGCTCGGTTTCATTCACCAGTTTATCCAGTATATCATTCACCGTTCTCCATCCATGCTGGTAGTCAAAGCGAATAGAATCGTGTTCATCTGTCATGACGCCCAGAGCCAAAAAGTGGACCATGCACTCTCTACGTTTCAAATGCATAATTTGAGCCAATTTCTTCAACTGATCTAGACTGTATACGTCGCCATTCTCTTCTCCCATAGCAGACAATGATGCAATTGAATGCACATTATACATCTCGTACAAGGTGCTCAGGTTTTTCCTATTGATCACGTCCATGAGATCAATGATGCCTTCTTCATAAATGATGAATGCTCGTCTGAGGATCGCCGAGAGTCGATTGCGAAGCTGGACGCATTTTCTGTTCTTGCTTTTCTGCTCGATTCGAGAAATAGGTGATAGAGGTGTCGACAGCCGGTATCCTCGAGAAACTAGTTCGATTTCCTGTATAGTGATCAATACACGATGCACTTTGGTGTCAAATGCCTCGCTGCGATCGTTGAATGACTGCAATCTCGACAATGCAATCTGATAGAGTTGTCTGATAGATGACCGCCGCTAAAAATGCATAGTATGAGAACGCATGAAGCACAAACATAGTCCATGCCCATCTTACCTTGTGTCTGTACAAGAAGAACAATGACGCTGAGGTGGAAAAGAAGATGGTCATGACTGGAACCTTGGGCTGTAAAAAGTGCTTTTCTGCTCCGAGAAGTAAAGCCAATGTTGCAATGAGATTTGTAGTAACACCTAATTTGGTTGTCCGAGTCGACTGAAATGGCAATTCAGTAGTACTTGGTAACTTGCTGCTATTGCTACTATGCTTGTGATGATGATTAACCGATAATGTCTCGTTCAATAAGGGCGACGTAACAATCAAGTATTTGAATTTCTCTTCAAAAGCTGTTTCTTCTGCTCGAGGCAATGATATTGAAAATGCGTCCTAAATCAGGTAGAGAATAAGTGATGGGGACCCCGCAGATTTACTACAAAAAGAAAGTTTACATGAAACAGAGAAAGCCTCCACATTTTCAGTATGTTTGATTGCTTGGTGCTGACAGAAGGCAATTTCGGTGAATCGTTGTTGATGACAAGCGAGGGAGGTGTTACTTTTACTGTTGCTTCAGCTTGGTCAATGGCTAAAAGAGTGAAGCAAGAAAACAAGATGTAATCAATTGCAACATGTTAGAAATCGACCCGACTTTGTTTGTTATTGTTTGTCTAAACATACATTGCAAGTAGTCAGCAAGTGGTGAGTCTTCATAGACTACGAATTCTGTCATGTTGATTAATGGTTTGGTAAGAATGGAAGAAGGAAAAAATTGAAAAAAAGAGAGGGATGATGGAAGGAGGGAGTTATGTGTCTCTTTAATATAGGGCCATTGGACATGTTCAAGTCAGATGAGCTTGAAAAGGGGGTGCATGTGTGTGTATTCGTCGGTCATGTCAAGATGGCTCCATAAAATGGCATGTTGTTTTTACATATCTACAAGAAAAATGAGCCAGCTTTTTTATTGAGAAAATAGATGCATTCAAATAATGATGTGTGCAATAAATGGAATTATAAAGAGTTATATACTATATACAATGTGCAAAGGAACAATTATTATTGTAGAGGTAATCGAGTTGTGTTTCCACCAGATACAGGAGGTAACAATGCTAGCATTGGTGGTAACGTATCGTGAAGTTGCTCAGGGCTTGTTGTTGCTGTTGATGGCGAAAAATTGCTCTTGTCATTAATAAAATTATGTGTTGTATTATTAGGTGATGTTGTATTGTTGCAAGTAGTATAATTAAATGATCTGCTACTGGAAGATGAATTCATGCTGCATCCACTGAGTCTTCGGTTGGCATCATCCTCATGTCTGGCAGTATCACTAATTGGCGAAGGAGGCTGACTTTTGTTGATATAACCCGAGGGTTCGGTACTTTGACTAGGTCGTCTGTTGTTCATGTTGATGGAGGGCAGTTCAATCTTGTGAAGAGGTGCGCAGTAGAATGGCAATTCGTTCAATGTCTCTGGCTGTGGTGGTGTTGTGGATGGAGATCTCGTGTTGGAAGGGTCGTTGTTGAACTCATCCTTGACTTTAATGCGAAATGGGTTTGTGTTTGTAGCCTCTGATGTCGCTGTAGCCGTATTAGATGCTGCATTTTCTTTGTTTTTCTGTTCCAACAACATGCGTCTGCCAAGTCTTCTATTGATTTCTTCATTGATGAATTGCTGCTTCTCTTCGGAATCGCCCTCGCCGAACTTTTGACGAGCTAGTCGATACACTCTGCATCGTAAATCGTTTCGTTTATTCTTGTCTCTGTTTTCAGCTCTCCATTTGCGCATTCTAAATGTCAGTTAGTACTACATTTGATACAACTGAATTGCTTGCTATTACCTTTCAGTGGTGTCTGCTCTGGAGGATACTTTCTTTGTATGGCCACTCCATCGTTTCTGGTCTCGACTTCTTGCATATGGTATGTTGTGAATGTTGGGATTTTCCATGTGGCGTTTTCTGTTGACAAGCGTTAATAGCAGCAAGTGATTTGTTTCATCATGATTAATCACTTACAAATTAGATCTTGTTGCAAAAACTAGAGTACAAAAGAGAGAGAGAGTGTGTGTGTGAGAGAGACAAAAAATTCAGGTCAGTACCAGCATTTTATATTAGAAAAGAGGAAAAAAAAAAAAAAAAAAGAGAAACATTCAAGAAAAATGAACTGATTTTTTCCTCTAAATGTATCCTTACTTTTTGGGCATTGAGGGCAAGCAAAATTACTGTCGTCCTCTGACATAATTCGTGAGATGTGGTTGATCAATGCGATGTTACTGTTTGAAGGATAGTGGTTGGAGAAAAGACAAGAGCGTAGTATTTATATTTGATATCTCGAGAGAAAAATAGGAAGAAAGAAGGAAAAAAAGAAAAAATGAAAATATAAAAAGAGCTATTAAATCAAAAAATTAGCCTGCCAGTAACCAAAAGAAAAAAGTCCATATTTATAAAAACGATATATTCGTGAAAATGATCTCAAACACACCAATCAGTCTGGAAACCAGATTGAAGGATCACGTTACTCTCTTGCGACTCTTGTCCTGTTTCCCTTTGAATCATTGATAATAGTTTGATAGGTTTCGTTTGATATTTTAGAATCGAACGCCGATGTCCTATTTTGACAAGTATATTTGACAGGAGAACTTCTTGGAAAATGTAGTCAGTTTTCATCGAATATTCGTTTTTAAAAATACCTCAAGGCTAACTGGGGTTTGGTATTTGATACAATGCATTTCTCTCCTTTGGATTTTGTCATTCCGGAACGTTTGAGTACAAATGTCTACTGAATCTATAGAAAAATGGGATATCGCAAAACAAACCTATTTGCCTAAGCGGCGCTCGGATCAAGGCGGACCGGTACCCATTCAGGCCAACAAAAATCGTTTGTGTGTATTAATCGGTCAGTTATACATCAAATGTGTCAAATACATGATTTTCAAAGTAACACTTCCTTCCCCTATCTTTTCGTGATGCGTCCAATCTTTATACAATTGACCATGTATATATTTACCATATACCGACAATGCTCATGCAATGCCCTTGGAATTCGAGATGCTCGCTTTGGTTCGAGATTTGGCTAGATGTCTCAATTCAAGTGGCAAAATATTTCCTTTTTCACACATGTCAAACATAAGCGAAGGGTATTAAACGATTAACCGTATTCCACACATTGCAACAATACCAACTTGCACGTCATTTAATTAATGAAATCGAGTTGAGTCATTATCTACGACAAATCTCTCATCTTTTATAAGGTGATGAAATGTCAATACCTAATTTCTTGCTGTTTGCATGACAAATTATTGAAATTGTTGTATATAAAAGTGCTCACTATCGTTTTGTTTATCAACCTTTGATCTCGAATTGGCTTTATAATCTGACGTCTTCAATCAAACCAGATATCACCATATACATTTGAAACCTTAATATTCCCTCTAGATTTACATAGTTGTATGGAATATTCTCAACTTTTGAGTAAATGTTTAGAGGCATTTTATGATGAATATCTCACGCTATGCCTATAGAAGTATAAGAATCTTAGTGGTATCCCTGTCATATATAAGTCTTCTTGGCATTCGTTTCATACAAAGCAAATGAATGCTGGAAAATGAAGTAATTCGCATTGGTGGTTGCAGTCAAGAGAATCTCAACTTTATTGGTGCCCAGATGTATTGACTCTCAATGTATAATACAATTACAGCATTTACTTTAATCAATGCAACTAGGTACGTTATTCATGGCTTGCTCATATGTGTATGCAAAATACTCGTCCTGTGTACTATTTTGCTCTATTGATGGTGGAATGCTCCCATAATATGCGTTCTGTTACATACATGTACTCAGACATTGAAACAGAGATCTATAAGAACAGCAGCTCTTTCGTGCCTAATTACACATTAATTCTTTTTGTGTGTATCATTTAAGGTTTTCACCAATGAGCCTGTGTTGTAAATGTTGCATGATCCTGCTCGTCTACATTGGTATAGCAGCCCACTACATACTTTCAGTAAATGCCTCCTGCTCACAGCTTAATGCTGATTGTCTACTGCGAGGACATCTTATATAACACTTTAATACCGGCCAAGTTCATGACTTTCACAATACTACATAAAATGTTAATGTTGCTTTGCGGTTTCGAAAGTTTACGCGGACGCAGCTTAGTGATTGTCATACTGTACGACTCTAATTACCATCATTCGCCCATATACAATCTAGCTGACTACGAGGGATCAACGAGAATGGGTTCATTATCGAGTGCTGGGGTAGATTGACTACGATGTCATTTGTAGAATGACCAGTAAAAAGACAACACTATCAAAGACATATCAAAAGGTGCCCTGAACTAATGACTGGTCTACATGATCTGATACCTGCGAAGCATTTCAAATGATTGCGGGAACCGAACACCGATGGCATGATTTACGTCCGTATCAAGGTCTTGTGGTAATGGAATGTAATACATGTTTCGTTCCGCACCAAGTCCAACACATATTCTTACTGAGATATTTACGCCATCCAAAAGATTTCGCCCTACTGATAAAGCTTGCAGTTCGTTGATATTGCGTTCGCCCGGATTCGGCCTCAATGTACGATAAACATTACAATCAATCCAAGTATTAACAGGATGCCGAATTTACTAATGCTCAGCAAAGGTGTGCTCCTGATATTCTTTCAATTTGATTGTATAATCTTATTAGCTTTACGCGATGATCATCATGAAACATGACAGTGTCGGCATATAGTAATGAGGCTAACTCCAAAAGCAGATTTGTCATTGCTGACTGATATTACGATTACCTTTACTAAACTATCTGTCGATCATTTCTAAATATATAAATGATAATTGGCATAGGGCATGTGTACAACAATTAGGCAATTTTTTCTTGCATCAAGTTGTTTTGTTACGCTGCAATCATGTTCAGACCCCTCGTGTTGTACGATTTGAACAAATGCTTGTTCGGTTTGTGCCGAAACCAACGTTCACAGCGGTCGTAATGCTTAATGGCCATATTTGTGGCTCTATTCCTGTAAGCAGGTGTTCTCTAAAGCGCGCGAGTGCCTTTACGGATCAGTGAGGACCAATTTATGCCAGCTCATCCACTACCTTACTAATGTTGACTTGCTACATTTATCACCATCATAAAGAGCCTTCTGTAACTGTGGGTTTGACTCTCTTGCGATGCACCATGTTAGTTTCCATGAAAAAAAAAAGGTTTACAAGCATATAACATACTCGCATTGCCTCTTTCTGCTCAAAATATGCAAATCACAGTGAAATCTGGATACATTCAAGCCGTGTTTTCTCGTGTTAAAAGCTGTTTTAGACGGCCGAAATAGCGCCAAATAATTACTCTCATCTAACAGTTACTTCCTGATACCTTTGCTCAACTTTTTTCAGATCGTCAAAAATCGACCAAAAACCCATGAGGTATCCCTCATGATTTTCATCGAAAATCAAACGACCGTGTTTTTGACACCAAAATACAAGGCTTTTATTATGGCATATACTAAATCAAAATGATTGTATCGATCCAACGCAAACGCTGAAGCATTGTTTGTGCACCCTGTATATATAAAATTTCAGCATTTTGGCCAAAATAGCTATTTTACATTTTCGAGGACAGCTCAGTAAACTTGTTCAAACCCCTTTTTATAATTAGCACCGTTGGATGCGTCATAAAAAGTACTCCAAGAATGCATTAGAAAGCATGGCATGATCATCACAACATATTTAGTTGAATCTGGCAAAATAGATCGAATTGAATCCAAAAAGTTAGAAAATTAACAAATCGGATGAAATCTGTCAATCGGATCTTTAATTGATTTTGGCCGGCAAACTTGATGGAAAAGCCTTATGATGGGTAGATCATATTATAATAAATGTTCAGCCCCTAGACACTTTTACAACCCTAATACGTAAAACAATTTCGAAGCATCTGTTGTGCCTGACTCATGTTATCATAACATAATAAATGTTCAGTCTCTAGACACTTTTAAAGCCTCAAAAAGGAAAGAAGTCTATCTGACAAGTATTTTGATAGACTGGTGCTATTAAATGTAGAATGCAAGAAGAATAGCATGGCTAACAATAGTGC
The DNA here is from genome assembly GCF_035048745.1 of Mucor velutinosus. Taxonomy (NCBI): domain Eukaryota; kingdom Fungi; phylum Mucoromycota; class Mucoromycetes; order Mucorales; family Mucoraceae; genus Mucor; species Mucor velutinosus. The sequence goes on along the minus strand of NW_027041902.1, from coordinate 69,054 downwards.
AATGTAATTTGCCACCTACTTTCCATACGCTTCAAAAGCATCTATTATTACTGTATTGCTTTCATGATGATGAAAAGGCATTGAGTTTGCCAGCCTAACCATAGGCCAAAATTAATTCATATCCAGACTCATAGTCTGTTCCAAATTGGTCAAATTTTGATGATTCTGGACTCGATCGAGCTATTTTTGCAGATTCGACTTAGTGAAGTATGATAATCACCCCATGTTTCCTTAAGCTTTCCTGGAGTATTTTGCAAGGCGCTTCCAATGGTACCAAGTTATATAGATGTTTTGAATACACTTATTGAATGATTTGTAAAAATATGAAAAGAGGTTTCTGGCCAAAATGTCGAAATTTTATATATCAAAGTTCCACAAAGATGATTTCAGAGGTTGTTTTGGATTGATAGAAACGTTTTGATTCAAGATATACCATAGTAAAAGTCTTCATTATCAAGGTCAAAAACGCGATCGTTTGATTTTCGATGAAAGCCATGAGGGGTACCTCATGCTTTTTGGCCAATTTTTGGCCATATTTTTTTTGGTCCCCAAAAAGTTGAGCAAGGGTGGCAGGAAGTAAGTGCCAGATGAGAGCAACTGTTTGGTGCTATTCTGACAATCTAAAACGGCTTTGAACGCGAGAAAACGCAGCTCAAATGCACTCAGACTTTGCTGTATTAGGCACACTCTTGACTAAAAAGGGATAATATCTGTATGACACTTGCCCATATATGAAGCAGCTACGTGTATATGGATGTAGAGCATCACATAAGAATCAGATCCACAACTAATATATAGGGTTTTTATGTGTAAGTGGAGGATCAAAATGAAAGTAGCAGTATTTTGCTAAGATACGCAAGGGTAATCGGTAGCGCGAGCTGCCGCTGCGCAGATTGGTTCTCACCAAAGCATAAACACTCATATGATTAGTGATTTTATATCAATCAACAATTAAGGTTCTTCTAACATTTTAGCTACATTCATTTTGCGATATTAGGCAAGGCTCGTAACTAGTAGTAACCTACGTAGGCCATACTTAAAACATGATCAAGATAAGATGCAATGTTGCTTTTTGATTGGAATACTAATGGTCTTTCTCTCTAGGTATAATAATTACTCTCTCTTCTCTGTCTGTATATACTGACAACAGTTGTAATGGTGAGTGTGGTTTGATAGAAGCTTTGCAGTTTTCTTTGTGGGGTTTTAATTCATCTTATTGCTCCAATGATCAGAGTTTGATGCAATTTAAAACGATGGAGACGCAAAAAAAAACCTTTTTCTTCCTTTTTCTTCCAAATTTTAATAAAAATGGGGATGCCATACGGACCGAATGAGGAGCAACAGCAATTGCTAATAGAACTGCGGCACTCACTCAGTCAATCCATTGATGAAGAGTTTCCAGATGCTGTAATTAATTGCAAACCCAACGAACAAACGACATGCCAGGCTAACCTGTTGAGCATAGCAACTGATTCAATTCCTAGAAGCCAATGTGTGGGTTGTTGTAAGTGTATGTTTCAGTTGCAAAGAAAGCGAGAGTTGACAAGCTGCATAGAATGATGCCAAGCAACAATTGATAGATACAGTCAACTGGCGTAGAAAAATGGACACAGACCGCATACCAGTGGCAACAAAGTACAACAAATTACCTTTAATAGTAGCGTGTCGAGGGTACAAACACATTGATGACGCTAATTTCACTGTTCAACCTGAATTATCAGAAAGTGTGATTCGCATTGCAAACTGTATCGGCGGCGATTGTTTTCACAAATTCGATAAAGAGGGACATCCAATTTTAATTGATCGCACAGGCTATCACAACACCAAAGATATGGGTAATAATGTCACTGCGGTTGAAATCACCAATTACCAAATATCAGCAAACGAATTTTTGAACCGTGTGATTATGCCAGAGGGGTGTGAACGTGCTGGTAAGCCTATTCATAGTGAAACTGTCATTTTTGACTGTACAAATATGAGTTTGTGGCGTAAGTGTGTGTGTGTGTGTCAATGATGCTTGGCTGACAGAAATTAACCTTTTTTTTTTTTTTTTTTTTTTTTTTTTTTTTTTTGCAGAATTTCATATGAGCGCCATGTATCACTTGAAGGCAATTGCAGAAATTGTGCAGCACTATTACCCTGAAACACTACACCGTTTGTTTATTGTAAATGCGCCATCCGCCTTTGTGGTCATGTTTAAAGTGATTAAACCATGGCTGAATCCAAGAGTGAGTACTTTGTCATCATGCTCTGCAGAGATCCATCAACTTTTTGTTTACCTTACTATCAGACACTAGACAAGATACACGTTCTTGGAAGCAATTTCCAATCGGTTCTACTAGACTACATAGAAGCCGACGATTTACCAGAGTTCCTGGGCGGGAACTGTACATGTGAGCATATGCCCGGCGGGTGTGTGCCCATTATTTCACAAAAGTCCAAGGACAAGTTCAAGGCGACTAACAAAAATGAAAAGGTACCCACTGTATACAATGCAGACGTTATGGAAGCAGCTACTGTAGATGATGAACTGTGTTGTCTTGTGCCCAATTCTGGTACATCTTCTATTTATTGATTAAATTATCTATTTACACCACCAGGGATGCGCGGATAATAGGGGGGGGATGATGGGCTTGATATTGTGTGTTACATCCATTGCTAAGTGATTGAACCCGGCTAAATTCAAGTGGCTACAACGTGGTGGTATACAAAAGAATAGCGATCTCATTCGATGCGTACATTGTTTTGCTGTCTGTCCCACACATGCAGTTGATCTGGATCCCTTCCCTCTGTGTTTGAGTCGGCTGTGTTTTCTCTCATTTCTTTTTGTTTCTCATTTTATTTTCCTTTTTCTCATTTCTTTTCCATACAGCCATTATGATTGCAAAATTGAATGTGTCCAAACGGACCATTACAACCCTCACAGCATTCTCCATCATGCTGACACTGCTGTGTCTCTTGTACGTGACAAACAGAAGCCAGCGACTGCAGCAATCCTCTTCTTCCGCCACTGAGAGTTATGCAAAGGCAATAGAATCAAATGCCACATCGCTACAACAGCCACCATTGCCCATCAAATGCATTGAAAACACAGCTGACAGAAATCAGATCAAACTGACAAAACAAGCATGGAATCAATGCCTGGATGCAGGGGCAACTCCTGAGTACTACCTTTCCATTGTCATTGTTACTCGGATGGATGATTACGCTGGGTATGTAAATTTGGGACTATGTTTGCACAACTATACCTGACGCGATATCTACCAGAAACCAGCACCACAGATTTCAGAACTTTATAGACAGTGCGTACTTACTAGCAGAACATTCAGAGCAAAAAATTGAGCTGTTGATCATTGAATGGAACCCTTCAGAAAACAAGAGAAGAATCTTGGACGCCTTTGTATGTTGTTTCAGATGGGTATTGCCATTTGTCAAGCTAATTGATTTTCTGTTCAGAGATTCCGCAGATCCAAATATCTGAATTACCGCATCATTACGGTGTCCAACAAGATTCATAAAATACTGCCCAACAAGGGAAACGCACCATTGCATGAATTTGAGGGCAAAAATGTAGGCATTCGGTTTGCTCGAGGCGAATATGTTGTTTGCACAAATCAAGGTACATTTTGCATTGAGGCTGTTTACACTTGTTTGCCAACATGCTATTTTAGATGACATATGGTCACATAACTTTATCAATGCTGTCAAATCCCGTGTATTCGAAAAGGACACTATCTATGTACAGTATCAAAGTGCTCACAACATGTAAGTTTGAATCGAACAGACTGACCTTGATGCACTAATGCGGCCTACTATGTGTCTACTAGCCATGAGAATTTACCACCAAGCATCGTCAATTTGGAGCCATTCCCTGATGATGAAACACTGTACAAAGCATGTCGTTTAGCGGATCAAGACTGGGGACATTACACACTACCTGCACCTGTTCAAATTGCTAGCATCAATGCCGACAATTACTGGTACTACGGCGATCAATCAGGAGATTTCACAATGGCACACCGAGACACATGGAAGGACTGCAAAGGATACAGAGAGACTGGCGGAGTTGCGTGGATGGACATGGAGTTCATCTTGACAGCAGTGGGTACCTTTGACAAGAAACTCGTGTACAGTGGCGATTCGTTTGCTTGTCATCAAGAGCACCCGAATGAATGGGAAAAATCGCCAGAGAGACACACTGAGTCTTTGAACGGGACCATGATTGAAGCCATCTTGCACAAGAAGGCCGCCTTTTACAATCAGGATAAAAAATGGGGACTACAGCATGTGGATATTTGGAAACAAGGATTAGAGTGCTTTGATTTCAACGGTGGCCTTTGTTGGTAGAATAAATTTTCGGATTGTGGCTATATCGATTTTGTTTATTTACATTAATATACAACAGTACTTGGTTCCTTTGATTTGGGCTGTATGGATGTGCTCAAGAAGCGCGATCAGGATCTGCCATTCTGTGAACGGTGATATAAGGTCCTGGTTCCATGTTACTCGCATCTTGAGGAGTAATAAGAATGTATTGTGATGTGTTATCACATGCGGCGTTCATCTACAAACCAATCTATGTGAGCACTTGTTTCTACGGTAAAAAAAGAAAGCAACTTACAATCATGCTCATGGTCTGCTTACGATTGACAGCATCCATAAACACATCGAATTCATCTAGACAAATAAGTGGAGACGAGATACTCTGCCACAAGGACAATAGCAAACTGATTTGAGAAAAGGACTTTTCACCACCAGATAGCGAACGAGAATCTTTTTGGCGAGTACCCTTGCTGAATTGATCGCCTGTAGCAACACGAATCTCAAGTCTCTTGAGCTGATGGTTGAATCGAAGAGAGCCATCATCACCGCGCAAATGAAGGTAGTAACCAAAGTAGCTCTTGGCTGCAAGAGAAATGTACTGTCTAAAGGCGTCCCACTTTTCCTGACGTTGGGTAAGCATCTTGCTAATGCATTTTTGGACCTTTCTCAGGCCCTCAATGGTCTTCTTGGCCTCGTCATATTCTTTTAATGCAGCATACATCTGGTCTTGTGCTTGAGTAAGCGTCATGCCATGTCGTTCCTCCGTTTCTTGCGCAATGCCCTCATGGTGTTTGATATCCTTTTCAATAGTGGCAGGACTTCTACTGGTTTCAATACGGTCCGGATAGTCTTCAGCACTTTGAGCGATCCAGCTTTCCACCATGCGAGAACTCTCCAACCACAGATTTTTGCTTCTCTCGAGACGGACTTTTACGGTCTGTGCCTTGACATTGAGTTCCTCTAAGCGTGCCACGACCCGTGATTTTTGCTGCTCAATCTTGCCCACTTTGTTTCGAAACTCGTCTGACTGGTTGCGTCTACTTGCTTCTCTGGTCATAATTGCTTGTAACTTTCTCTTGATTTCTGCCAGCGTTTCTCTGACCTGAGCTTGAGAGTTGGTAATGACGCTGAATTGGCCGGCGTATCGCTTAATTTTTTCCTCGCACTCTTTGATGTCGTCGTGGAAAATCTTCAAATCGACAGGATCTTCCTCCTTGAGTGCCTCCTTCTTTTGACTGATGGTGCTTTCCAAGCCTGCAATTTCTCTCTTGACGCCTTGCAAACATTTGAGGCAATCTTTCTTTTGTTGCTCAAGATCTCTGCACTCTTTGCTTACTCTTTTGTATGTTTCTTTCTTTTCGTTTTCCAGCTTAAGTGCCTCCTGAACTCTCTTTTCTTCGAGGGCAATGGCTCTGTCAATGTCCTTCTGGAAGCGAGGTGCTCCTCGATAGGAATCAACAGACTCGGTCTTCATACCACGCTTGCCACCGACTTTGTAGCCTTCTTTAGTAAAGCACAGATCAACGTTGCGAGGAGGGCCTTTGAACATGAGGTCATCGGCTTCTTGACGGTTATACATGAGCAGCATCTTTTCAATCTTGTTGGTAGTGATGAGTTGACGCTTGACCCATTCATCGTTGAATTTCAGGGCACGGAGCACGGTGAGATATTGGGAATCAGGCTCGCCAGAGCTGTAGTCAAAGATGTCATAGTCAGATACAAACACGGAAACGTTTCTCATCTGGTTTTCAGCAAGGATCTTGTCGAGTGTCTCTCTGTCCTTGAACGTCTCGACTACAAAGGCATTTAAAGAGTTGTTGAGCACGCCTTCTAGAACAGTGGCAAATTCGGGTTTCAGCAACTCCAGAGTGGCACCAAATGGACCCACAGGCCTCCTCTTCTCCCAGCGTGTTTCTCTGCGAATAGATTGCAAGACTTCAGGCATACGAGGACCATACGCTCTCATTCTGTCACCACGTTGATGCTCCATGTCTCGCTTGAGTTTGGTTGCCTCCTCTCTATGGTGTCGATGTTGACTAATTTCGCGCTCCAGGTTTCTCTTGCCTTCCTCCATCTGCGTAATCTTGGATTGCAATTCTTGCACTTCGTTGTCGAAATTTTTGGCTTTAACGACCTTTTCAGCCATTGTTTTCTCCAAATGCTTGATTTCGTCAAGAATTTCATTGCGCTTGAGACGACTAGAGGCCTCCATCTTTTCAGTTTCCTCATCTAGTCGCTTTTGATGGCTCTGTTTGGCTGTTTTTGTCACCTTGATCTGACTATTAATTTCATTGAGATCACTCTACAATGCTCATCGTCAATTATTGTATGGGATTGAAGGGAGGAGGGGTATACGGGAGCAACTTACAATGTAGGTCGATATCTGCATATCTGCTTCAGCCTTTTGTTGGATCAATTGATTCCTTTCTTCTTCATCAGGGTTCAGCTCGTTTCTAAACTTGTCCCACTCTTCATTGATAGCCAGAATATGAGTGTCTGCTGTATGCACTTGTTGTTTGTAATAATCCTGTGCTTCTCTAATGTTGTCTAGCTCATGCTGGAGTTCGTTCATCTGCTTTTCATTGGCATCTCTCTCCTTTTCCTTGCGGATGATTTGAGACCAAACCAGCTCGTTGTTTAATTCGTCAATCTTGCTCTCCACCTCCTTGGCTGCTTCCATGTCTTGGTACTTTCTCTGAGCTTCAGCTGCTTTGACCTGCAAACTCGATAGACCTTCCTTCTTTCTCTTGAGTGTGTTTGAAGCTGTCTCCAGACTTTCGCGGATGATTGTAAAGTCATTCTGAAGTTGAGTCAATTGGGTGCCGTGCATGAACAGTTTGTACTTGTCCTCAGCAGAACTATCGCTCAGGAACTTTCTCGCCATGTCTTGGGTCAACATGGTGAGCGGATTGTTGACCAGCAAATTCAAGTGATCCAGGATGGCAACCAAATCCTCCTTCTTGGTGGAAATAACACGGCCTGACTTGTTCTTGATTTTGTATGGAGATCCACCCTCCTTATTGATTCTACGTTCAACAATAATGCGCTCAGGGTAGATGTCAGGTCGATAGGCATTGGGCCCATTGTTAGTGAGGTGGATAGTGACGATAGCAGCACTAGCGAAGTGATCATCAGTTATCTAATAGTATGCCTTGTCAAAGCTCCTACTTACCTTGTTCCCTCCTTGATGAACGAGCCGACTGATTTACCACGGTTGGTTGCACTTGCGTTTGCACCTAGTGCAACTGTGATGGCAGTCAAGATGGCACTCTTACCACTTCCGTTGTGACCGATGATAAAGTTGATTTTGGGTCCAAGATCAATCTGCAAAAACTTATGGCACATGAAATTGACGCACTCCACACGAGAGATGGTACCAGCCTCGTTGACTTCCTGTGTTGAAATGCACGCTAGTACCCACTGAGATGCACACAAAGCAACAAGCAGTAAAGGCTTACCATTTTGTTGAAATTGAGATCATCCAAGTTCCCCATGTTACGTCTAGGGCCCTTCTGGATAATGTCGTTTACATTTCTGTCGCCCTCGTCCATTTGCTCTTCCTCTTCCTCTTCCTCCTCATCGTCATCGTCATCGTCATCGTCGTCGTTTCCAATTAGAAGATCTTGCGAATCTTCCATGCCTGGCACTCCATCTTCCTCGTCGTCTGACTGCTCCACCTCTTCCATTTGAAAACTGGCGGTTTTCTTGACTCTCTTGTTCACACGAGACGACTAACATGGCGCACAGATGAGAGACATCTCTCGTATGTTTAGAATGCAACACCTACCTCAGGCCCTGGACTGTCGCGTATGCTGTTGGTTCTCTTCACAGTGGCAGGCATTAAAAATGTGTGAGAGTAAAAACGAAACAATAAACTGATTGTCAAAATTTCTTTCTTTCGAGGCGCGACAAGGCACGTCGAAAGAGAGACGAGATTTGTTGATCTGTGTCTGCTTAAAAAGAAGGACATGTTTCTCGATTGACACGGTTTCATTAATCATCATCGTTTGTAATGAGAGCATCGACTTTATTAGCAAAGTTTATTTGTAATGGTAATAAATTTGGGTTTAGCTACTATAAATGAAGGAGGAAAAGAAGACAGTACACATGTAACAGTTTTGAAAGTAAAAAGAAATTGGGAATAGTATAAAGTAATAGTAATTTAGAGTGTATAAAAGAGAGAATTAAAAGAATTGAGAGGCGGCAGCAGCAACCAAACCCAAGGCAACCATAGCTTGACCAGCCATCTCCTTGTTGGCCGCTGAGGAGTGAGAGGCATTGGCGTTGTGAGGAGAGGTTTGCGAGTTACCATCGGTAGTAGCGGAGGGAGCAGCGGGAGTGGCAGCAGCATTACCACCAGCAGGAGGATTGGCAGGAGCAGGAGCAGGGGAGCTGGTACCAGTGGAGGAGGTGTTGGATGAGGGAAGAGTACCACCGACGCCACCTTCAATGGTGAAAGGACCAGCGAAAGCAAGATCAGGTGAGTTTCCGAGCTCGAAAGCATCTAAAAAGTTCAACATTTTATCAGTCAATGCCATCACCTGAGTGAATGATGAGATTTCAACTTACATTCACTGCCATTTTCAATCTCGAAAGGAATCTTCCAGACATACTTCAAGTCATTAGCATTGACATTGGTAGCAATAGTCATGATGGGTTGAAGAGCAGTAGAGGGACCCTTGGCCAAAATGATTTGAGGGATGGTTGCAACAGTGGGATTGATCCAAGAAATGATGGCTTCTTGACCAGCCTTATACTTTGTGTTGAGTAAAGGAGAAGTAATAGACACAATGGCTGCTCCAGAGACAAGAGAGGCAACGTAAGCAACAGAGACGAAAAGGGTAGCTCCAATGAATTTCATTTTAAAGATGTTGTAAATGCGAGAGAGTGTGTACGAGAGAGATAGAGAGAGAGCGAGAGTTGGATTGAAACTGCTACAGAAGAATTACTTGATGAAAGAAAAAAACCTGCACCAGATGGCTCAAATTCAACTGTATTTATATCAACTCTTTTTTCTGATTAAGGAGAAGAACAACATAAGGGGATGTCGAGAAAAAGATGATAGAAAGGGTCAAAATAAGAGGAGAGCTATACGGTGTATAGAGATAGACTAGGAGCAAAAAATAGCGTATAAAGATCTAATAGGGGAGGGGAGGATGTATAGAATAGAATGGTAAGTACAGACTTAGCCCATAAAGAGAAGATATAGGGGCTACTTTATTATTGTTTAGTTGCTTGGTTCCATCTAGTTTCTAAACCAATTTTATGTTTAACAAATACCGTATAATGATGATGAAATGCTGATCGAGTCTTTTTTTTTTCGGCTCAATTCATCATTTCATGAAACAGACTGACAAGGACAGACAGAGTACTAAAATGCAAGCATCTTGAATCTCCTATCGACATTGGGCATACATTTCCCCTGCTACAGTCAAGATACACTCCGTATAAACTGACACATCCTGATTCTCCTTTCCATCACATCTCTTGGAATAAAAAGCTCCCTATAAAGTATATCTACATACGTAAAGAAAGATAGAAGTCGTAAGCCTATCTTTTCTCGTTTCTAAACGCATTGAGAGAGACACAAAACAGCAAAGCGATGTGCTTGTGAGCAAGAGCACACTTGATCTCGACCATGTAAAATCAAGCTGAACCAGGCATCATTCTATTATTATTATTTTGATTAAAATCCGTGCACTTAATAATAGCATCAGCATATATGCAAAAAGACAAGAAGCGGCAAACTGAGAGAATAGTAAAGATGTTATTGTATATAAACAAACGACATGGCACAAGGGGATTGCAATTTAATTATCATTCATATAGCAATATTTTGTATTTATTGCAATTTGCTGTCAATTACACACTGTTACTGCACAGTAGATCTATTTTGCTACTACCACCAAAAAGCCACACATTCTTGGAGGGATCTGATCCCTGTTTTGTTCCAGTGTAAATATGTATATAAATACGACAGATCAATGTATTACAAACGAAACTGGTCGATTTATATACATCCATGTTTCATCGGAAAGAAGCATTTGCGCGTGGAAAGGAGAGAATCCCAATATTGCTCAGACTCTTTTAGAATACATCATTTTGATCAATAGATAGACAGCCGCCAGATGTAGCGGTTTTCGTTGGACACATAGTTATATATTGGCATCTCTCTCTTTTTCTCTCTCAAAGCGTGATGCATATCAGGACCTTGCTGTGCGGTAGATTCTGATGAAGAACAGGTAAAGAATGCATGAGCTTAGATTGATTGGTTTCCAACATTTCAATCTAGTCAAAAGCAGGATCTACCTTGATGTTTGTTGCCACACACATACACACACAATCCCTTATCTTTTCTATATTAAATAGTTTCCAGTGATGGTATACATGTACCACCCCAATACAGATTACCACTTTGCTCATGGTGGTTAGGTAGTGATATACGCTTACGGCTAGTGTATAATCATACCATGCATCAATGAAAACTCACAAGGAGAATATCTATTACGCTGCATGGAATAGTTGATGGTGTCTATAGCTTGGTGTCACAGCAAATACATGCAGAAGGTTTGCTTTCGTTCTGTTACTACCATTCACTAGGTAATACCTTCTCGGTCCTAGCTTCCTACAGCTATTTTTAAATACACCTCACTCCTAACATCGTATCATTATCATTATGATTGTGATTTTATGCTCACTTACAGACGTACAGAATACATTTACACATGTACAGAAAACTGTGTTTATATATGACTTGGCAAAATATTACATTCATTGATATTTGCATGTTGCATGCTCTCAAATTACTGGCACACAGCATCAAAAACTGTCTTGCTGATCAAGCCACGCGTATTATATGCAGGCAATCAGGCTCTACCAATATCAATGTAGAAATGTGCTAATCTCGGATACAATGGCTCTGTTTCTCCATATGTTGAAAGGCAAGTCGTTTTGACAAGTTGATCCATATTTCAAATTGGACCTTCTTTAAAGTGCCCGCGAGTTTAGACATTAAAAATCTCGGTACCTTGATTTCGCAAATTATCCATGGTGGAATTAGATGGATTTTATAACATTTACATCTCTTTCTTCTCCCTTGGGGCCCCCCCTCAGCCCCTTTTCATCTTACCAGTTCTAAGGTAAGTTACACGTTCTAATTACGATTGCCTCTAGTTTTGCTTCTCGACCAGCCTCCTCATATTACCTCCTTTTTATTCATCAGATCCATCCTTCAAAAAGAAGGCTAGGTTACTACATCACATGGGTTGTACATGGCAAGTGCAAATGTAACATTGAGCCATTAAAATTTTGAAATCCTTAATGAAACTGTCTCTCTCTGATTGCAACTTTGTTCAATACAACATGAGCTTCCTCTCCAACAGAAAGAGCTCGGCCACAAAGCTTCGAATCACTATCGAGAAAGCCTTCAATCTAGCAGTAGCGTAAGTAGCGACATGTCTGTACCGATTCTGATTCAAACCACAGCAAAGATGCTGATCGTTTTATTGTTGCGCTCGAATTCATCCAACATCTACCATACCAATCTGCAGTGATGACAATGGATTCTCTGACCCTTATGCTGTCCTCTATATCGAGTAAGGCGCATATGATGGAAGAAGTAACTCGTATGTTGACCCTTTGCAATCTTTTATAGTGGCAAAAAGACGGGCAAGACAAATGTGGCAAAAAAGACACTAGATCCTGTTTGGAACTTTCACGCTTACATTCCATTACAAACCGATAAACCCATCAGTCTAATTGAAATCTTTGTATGGGATAAAGACAAGCTTACGGAAATGAAATTAAAAAACATTTTAATGATAAAAAAAGACGCAATTCAAGACGATTTCTTGGGGAAAATCTCTGTTCCGTACAGTCAGTTATTCAATCTTATCCACCCGTCTGGAACGTCCCTGGATTATGATTCACCCGAGAACAAAGAGGTGGTGCTCACACTGGAAAAACGATCTGTTGATGATAATGTGTCAGGGGAGATACAAATCAAGTTTGGGTTGACCAAGACATGAGCTATCAACTGGCGATTATCACAAGAATAGATTTGAGTCATGTACTTATACATAGTACTTGTACCAAGATGATAAAGATATGAATAAAAAGCAGCATTATTCAGATAAATGTTACGATACCCGGCTTCTGGGAGGGGAGCTTTATTTCTTGTATAGCTTATGCTCATTGTAGATCACCAATACTTGTACCAACAGACAAATATACCTATTGCTACAACAATGCGCATAGCGTATTCTAGATTATCGTACTCCCAACGAGTAGGTCTACCACCCGTTGTCAATTCCTCCAAAATATCCTCCAATTGATCCGCAAATGCCTCCAGAGAAAACTTGCTCTTAACATGTTGGCGACCCACTTTACCCATTTCGGCGCCATCGTACGTATGATTGATGAAATCACAAATGCCCTTTGCCCAAAGCGCTGGCTCTGGAGGTAAAATCAATCCAGTTTCCTTATCTTTGACAGTTTCAAGAGGACCACCGCTGTTGACAGCAATGACTGGCATGGAGGCATACATGCCCTCTACAGGAGTGATGCCGAAATGTTCATTGGAAGGTGTATATAACAAGAGCATGGATTGATCCAGTAAGTAGGTGCGCTGTGCATCGTTGAAGGAGCACAGAAAGATGACTTGTGCTGAAGCAGGAGGGGTTTCGGTGGATGAAGGGAACAGAGTGAAGGTTTCGAGGCCGAATGTCTTGGTGGCTAATGTGTTGAGTTCTTCAAGATATTCTACATTTTCAGCAACACGTTTATCGTATCCACCAGCAAGTACCAGTCGATAATTAGAAAACTCTTCTGGTGATATCAGATCGTCCTTTCTCAGCAACGCGAATGCTCTCAATGCTAATTCCACATTCTTCTTCTTTTCAAAGCGATTGATTGAGACGATCGTCTTTTTGTGTCTATCCATAGGAATATTAGCGAGCGTTGATTTCAGCTAATAAAGGCTCTTACGATTCAATGATTTGCACTGTTGGATCTGCCAAGTCTACGTGTTTGTCGTATGCAGCGAAATTGATGGGTGGATAAAGGACTCGAGGTACCTTAAGGATTCCAGGAAAGGATCTTTTAAACATGCCAGCTGTGAATTGGCTGTTGACTGTAATGGTATCTGCCATGCCGGTTGACCATTCCTCTAATTTGTCGATGGGTAGTCTGTAGAGCTCCTTGAGTTTAGAATCACGTTTTGTCAAGAGTTTATCTGGGAAATGGCAGTAAAAGAGAATCTAGTTTTCTACTTGAGTACTGGACGTCATGTCAAGCTGTGTGTGTGTGTGTATGTGTGTGTGCTTACTCTGGAAGATGAAAACCACTTGAGAAGAGGGACACAAGCGCTTAACTGATCGACAAAGATAATGTCATAGGCGTCTCTTTCAAACTTTAGAATCCACATGACGAGTGCCAGTTGACGAAGAATGGCGCAAATGATGTACAATCTGCCGAATATATCTCTAGGCAGTGAATCGCCACGAACGCGCACCTCTAATGTACCGTCTCTTGTCTCTTCAAAGCAGTGATTTCTATCATGATGGCTGGTGTAAATGGTGACTTGATGGCCTTTGGATTGGATGCCAACTGCAGCATCAACGACAAGTCTTTCTGCTCCACCTACATTGCCGTGTCTCAGCACCATACTCGTACGCTATTCCATCGTGTCCATGTCAACTTACCTATGCCTAGGTCTGGATGAACGAACGCAATGTTCAGTTTGGCGTTTTCTTCAGACATGTAGCGTTGCTTTGTCAAGAAACAAAAAGGATGCTTGAATGGATAGGCATTGAAACTCAAATGGTTGTGCTCGTTGCGCTTTCATCAGTGACAGGCTTTGTACCAGAGTGAAAAAAGAGATTTTTGAAGACATCGAGACGCCTACCACGCGTTTTTCAACATTAACTTATTCCCTACATTGCAATGAGTTTACTTCAACCTTATGTAAATCGTACGTATAAGCTCCAAAGCAATGCAATGCGTCAAACTAACCTTTTTCGATAGTGGATGTCTTGGTCATCACCATTGACGGTCGAGTTTTAGTGGTAAGTTATGCCAAAACCCATCACCAAATGCAAACGCATACTGAATGCAAGACATGCCTCGCTTTTGACAGGGTAAATTGAGGGGTACAGACCAAGCATCGAATATCATTCTGGAAAAATGCCATGAGCGTGTGTTCTCCAGCGAAGGTACTGAAGTCATCTCGCTTGGCTTGTTCTTGTTACGAGGAGACAATTTGTAAGATGCTCTCTATGTTTTGATTGATTTCTTGCATCTAACAGATACTTGATTAGGGTTACTATTGGCGAATTGGACACTGAAAAAGAAGCAGCAATGGACATTACAGAAATCAAAGCAGATCCATTATCAGAACTTAAATTATAAATCGAGTATTCATACTACAAAGCACCCAAATTATAGCAACATAAGGTCAAAATTTAAATCAACACACACACACACACACGCAAACATCATCATCTTTAATTGTATTATACTTTCTCTCTCTCTCTCTCTCTCTCGCTCTGTTTCTTTTTATTAAATAAAAACATCTTCTAAATGGCAATTTGTGATAATAATTTGGAAAGATCAACATGACGATAGCCAGAACGCTCCAGATAGCCTTCCACTATAGATTGTGTGGATAGCAACACCTGATAGTGCTTGTGGATCAATGATTCTGCTTGGACTATTGAAATAAAGGTGAGTGATATAGTCCTTAGCAGCAAACATAAACACAACTTACTTGAGTCATTGGCAATTCTGTTCTTGGCTTTTGAGGGGTCGAATAACGAAGACAAGTACAAAAGCTGGGTATACATTTGCTTATCAGTGTACTCTCTCTTCATACTTCCTCGACAGCCATCAATAAGGCAACGACGGCCAAACACGGACAATGTTCTGGTACGGTTGCCACACGTAATGTCATCACAGACATACCAATTGTCGTAGTAGCGTTGAATGTATTTTCGCACAGCCAGCATGAGCTGCACCTTGATGCTGGCACTGGTAATCATCAAATGACACTTTGAGCAATCAAATCCGCACTCCACCTTGCCATCTTCGAGTGTGCGCACAACGCCTTCATACAGAGTCTCTTGTCCACAGTAATTGCACTTGAGTTCAAGCTTTTCAGAGTATCTGAATCTTTCTTGGTCGCTGATTTGAGAGTCCAATGTAGCAAATTCAGAATCATCATCATTATTGCCGCTGTTATGACTGATGAAATGGAATCGTCTTGTGTCCAGACCAAGACATTGTGCCAAAAGCGTGGGGTCGGTACCTTCGATAGGTGAACATAGACGGGTGAGTGGAGGATGCACTTGTTGATGAAGGTACCATTCAATGTCGAGCTGCATACTGTTCTTGATGACAGTATCAGGATGATATGCTCTCAGTGCTGACCCCTTTTTATCGCCGCTTGTCTCATCATCCACCTTACAGATCACATAGGGCACAGTATCACCATTCTTGACGTTTTGGCCGTCTTGAAGCATACGCAGAGCAACTTGAACGTGAGGCTGACTCTTGGCATCAGCGTAGTCTTGTGGCCTCTTGGTCAATTGCTTGTTAATGACGTACTTTTCCAACGGGATATCGCCTTGACGAATCTGCTCAGCGACGACTTCCAAGTATGCATGGATCTCAGTCACCACATCTTCACGCTCTCTATCAGACAGGATCAGATCGAGCACATGCGTAGACACATCATGCGACAGATCACACCAGTCACGACGCACCAGATCAAGACCCTTGGTCTCTACTGTCTCTACCAGTTCGCCATTTGGCTTTTCCTCCACGAGAAGAGCAGCATACTTCTTCTTTTTTAGCAGCAGCATGTGCTTAAAGTAGCCATCAATACCGATCTCCAGCAGTTTGTAGTGGTTGTTGACGCTTCTTCTCAGCAGATGCCCCATTTTCTTGACTTCATCGAGATCGCTTTGATTTGTATACACCATGATGGAATCCGTATCACCGTAAATGACATTCATGTCGAGGCTACCAGCGAGATCGACAGTGCTTTGAAGAATTTCACGACCCTTGTGTGTAATCAGCATAGCCAGTGGTTTGGCATAGAAACGAGAGTACGTAAAACCAAGACAACCGTACATACTGTTGGCAGTGAGCTTCAATGCCTTTTGTCTAATATCGAGCTGCATGTATCTGGCTTCAGAAACATTGTCTTTCATGAGACCCTTGACTTGCCTACGACGGTCCACCAAAGTCTTGATCAATCGCGGCAGGATGCCCTGAGGCAATGCTTCATCAGGCACTTCAGGCACCTTTTCCTCGCCGTCCTCCTCCTTTCCCTCTGTAAATGTTCTGCGGTTGACGGTAGTGAAACAGACATTGTATTCTTGCATGATGGATGGATACAAACTGTTGAAATCGAGCAGTAAGACGTATTTATCGTAGAATCCCTTCTTGGGCTCTAAAACCAAACCACCAGAATATGCAGGTTTTCTTCTGCCACCTGCCTTCTTCTTGGAGCTGGATGCCATGGCAACCGCATCTTCGTCTCCATCTTGCTCGGCTGCTTGCACCACGGCTGTCTTGGGTCCACCGAATGACTTTTCAGGGCAAATGTATTTCGCTTTGTGGAATTCATGCAGCAATAAGAACTCGTTACGCTCAGCTCTGGCACCTGTCATTGTTCTGGACCACAGATTACCAGCTAAATTCGTCAATTGATGTGTCAGGGGCAAGATTTGCAGCTTGATCATGAGTGCGGAGGCCAAAAAGGCGTCAAAAGCACAGTGTCTTAGCAGGTGAAGTAGTGTTTCTGAACTGTCAAAGTACTGTGCTGATTTGCCAAACTCAATGTCCTCACGGTGGATTTTGAGTTGTGATTGAGCGAGATCTGTCATACGGTAAGACTTGCTCTTGATCAGATCCTTGGATGCCAAATAAGTGTCGCAGACAAGACGGCCACTCATGATGAGTCTCTCTTGGAAAGTAGATTCACCAGCACCACCAGCACCCGCTTGAAGTTTAGGCCAGTTCTTACGCTTGAGTCTACCCAATTTATGCCAATGCTGAACGTTCAACGCCTTCATACGGTGAAGCAATACATCGAGATCGAAACCAGCAAAGTTGTGACCGACAATGATATCAGGATCATACATGGAGATTTTCGCTGTTACAGAAGTTTAGTCAGGGCATAAACCCTAAATCAAATTAACAAACTTACCAAGTAAGAAATTCAACATGGCAGCCTCTGTTCTGTCTACTTGAATTTGCAGACCATTGTCCTTTTGTCTTTCAGCTGCCACCATGTCGGAAAAGTTGGCAGGATAAGGTTTACCATCCAGTTGACGCACTGCAGTGAATCTTGCTTTGCTCATCTTTTCAATAGGTACGGTATCGTCAATTTGCACTTGGTCACAAATGAGAGCACCAGCAGCTACAATTTCATTGACGTTCTTCTTTTCGTTCATGATGGTTCTCAGACAGAGAGACATGACAACAAGCGGTGGGACATGGGTAGGTCGATTGCCTTCATCATCTACTAATGGATTTACTTTCTTGGGATCCTCGACTGATATCTCTGTCTTGCACCATGTTTCCTATATCAGGACTATTAGACACAGTCAGTAGCACTTGGTTTGCTTGATGACTTACACTAGTACTACTCATCTTTGCATCAGCAATGTCCAGCCAACAAGGACCCATCACATCACGCTTCACTAAAAAGTGCTCCAATGGACCTGTATTGGCACCAAAGATACGACTGAACGTTTTACCCTTTTCCTCGCCAGTAAATGCAGGCTCTAAGAGACATAAAATTAGTTTTCCCAATCAAATGGAGCTCCAGTGACCTAATAGACACTTACGCTCATAACCGTACAACACCTTCAAGTAATCGGCCTCTGCAGGCACATCAGGCAACTCGAATGCGTATTTCCTAGACACCTCTTTGACGGCGAATTTCGTAATTCGCTTTTGAGAGCAGAGATCGCCAATTTCAGTATAGACATCAGACATGTCCACCAATGTATTGGTCTCCTGTCCCTTGTCTATCAAACACAGTATAAGCCCAACCACGCTCTCTCCCTTCATCTTCTCATCTTACCATCCAATTGATGCTTGCGAGGCAAAACAAACAGATTTCTCTCGATATTCTTGACAGTGACACAGCAACTGACATACTTGTTGGTGCCTTTGTTGAGCACCTTACCAAACAAATACACGTAGCCCTTTTCTTTACGCTCATAAGCATCATACCACCACATGTGCAAATGTCCATTTTGTTCGAAAATATTCATGTTTTGTGTTTCTTCGCGAACAACATCTTGGTTGAATGTATCCACCATGCCCGCGTCAGCTGCCTCCCAGCTTTGCAGATCAAGACGTGGTGCAGATTTGTCGGTCGTGGTAAAGTTGGGTTTGACAGGTGTCTCGTTTATGCTCAAATTGTCGACTTCCTTTTTCAGGAACTGCTCGTCCATCATGTCCATATCGTCAGTAATATCAAAGGCTCCATAATCCTCGTCAAATGTGTCCATATTGTCTTGGCCCTGTTGTTCTAGTTTGACATGCTTAGTAGCCGTTTTGATAGGAGTTGCTGGAGGTGGCATCAACGACGACGCTGAACCGACAGTCTTGTATTGAACTTCTTTCTTGACAAAGATATCAGAAGCACCGTTGTCTCTTTGTGCTAATCTTGAAAGACTAAAGTTGGAAGGGTTGAAGGTTTTGGCTTTGGGTTTGCTGCCAAAAGCTCTCTTTTCCAACGGTTTTGGTGCTGTTGGTTTAGAACCAAAGTCTGCCAAAAGTTCTGCCATGAAATCATTTGACTCGTCCTCATCAATCTATGCCGAATGTGAGTATACTGCGTACTTTGCGTATCTCGTCAAACTTACAGGAGCTGGTTTAGGCTTCACAGCAGCTTTCAATGCAGAATTGTTAAAAAATCGATTGATTTGTTGACTAGGCTTAGCAATGACAGATTCCTTTTCCTTCTTGGCATTGTCCTTCTTTTTGCCCTTTCTCTTTCTTTTACCTGATCATCACCGTATATCAGTTACTACACACTACTTGCAGTTAGAGCAACGCTATTACCTTGATTTGCCTCAGTTTCGTACTCGTCAGAGAAATGCTGATCATCCACGCCATTGTAAATGTAGCCTGCATTGTCGTCATCTTCTACGAAATCCTCGTCTTGTTGGGCGTAATCCTCCTCCACTTCGTCGTAAATATCGTCGTCTGCCTATTGTAGTTACAGAAAGAGTTTCAGCAAATGGAACTTGGAGCCAAATCAAGAGGTGCGTACCTTGTGCTGCTTTTTACCCTTGCCAAGCTTGGCTTCTCTAAGCTGCTTCAAACGGTTCGCTCTATCAGACCTAGAGCTCATTTTTTGCTGTGGTTGTTACAAGTAACGAGAAGAAAGATTTTTATTCTGTTGCTTGCGCGATATTCGCGTTATGAATTAAAAAGGATCGCGGGTGAAGTCCCCTTTTGAATAGAGAACGCGCTTCCCAACCTGATTCTGGCTATCCCGGGCCAACAGCCCTTTTGTCAGGTCGATTGGCATTTGTTTCAGAACTTGGCAAGTCTCCTGGTTGAAGGCATGTTATTACCAGCATGGTTTGTATCTGGTGTCTGCGTCTACTGACCGTAAATAGGGTGTCATACATTCAAGGAAGCTGTCTCTAGTCATTTTTAAATGTATATGCGTTTTGATTATGACAAGAATGGAACCAACTCACATGTACGCTTCATATCAGCACCAACTATTTCAAATCTGACGCATCTAATGAGATTCGATTATCTCACCTACTTTATGACGCATAACTAGATAGACGTCAAACTATAATATATCAAAATTTATATGATGTCAAAATGGCAAAATGGATTGCCCCCCTCCCCCCCCCCCCCATCTTGTCTTTTCACATAAGGAAAATTAACTACACAACACTAATTCATCCATCAAATGTCTTGAATTAATAAGCAAGGGTAAATGGATTTTGGCGCCATTTTGGGCAGCAAGCAAACCGAGAAATCGTGCAACATGCCACTCTCAAACTATAACTGAAAGCGCCTCCACATTGAAAAAAGTCGTACGATTTCGGGCCATTGTAGTGTCATATGCAAAAGGGGTTCTGTCCAATACTGAACAGCAGCAGCCTGCAAAATGTTGCATAAAGCAAAACGACGCTTTTTCCCGAACAGCATGGGCCTATGAAACATGTTAATTCATTTTATCCGTCATTTTCTTTAGCTGACAATCCAGCTTTTTTTTGTATAAATAGAGCAATCATCAACCTTCTCATTTCTTACAAATAATAATAACAAAATGGAACAACAACAACAACAACAACAACAACCCTCTCAAAGCCTCGATCAACGCTTAGAAAACGTCAGTGCATTGCCCACAGGCTTCTTCCCATCACCTGCATCACCTCTCAGTCCTACAACCACTGACGCAGAATTGGGAGGAGAACCATCCACTCATGGAAAGCACACGCAGAAGCGTCGTGTAGTGGTAGTCGCTTATGATCACTCCAATTACGGTGATGCTATGATTTCTAAATCCATTCGTCTTGGCTTGGTTAGACCTAGTGATGAAATCCGTCTTCTCCATATTGTAAGTCAATCAGATTATCGTAATCTGTTTGCTCCCATGTTGTCTGCTTCTGGTACTTCGGGTGGTATTCATGAAAGTGTACTTGATTCCAATATGGCCAGTGCTGCTGATGCAATGATCTATGAGGTGATCAACGCTTTAAGAAAGATTGGCGTAAGTAGAAACAAGTTAGTGGGTTGATGAGAGGATGTATGATTGACAGATGGACATGCTTAGTTTTCTCACGTTACATCTGAAATCTTACGAGGTGACCCTAAAGAGTCCATTACAGATTACTGTCGCATGTCAAAGCCTGTTTACTTGTTGACTGGTTCTCGTGGTCTCGGTGCTGTCAAAAGGTAAACACGTATTTTTATATTTGAAACAATCATCGTACTGATGTTGCCGTGATATAGAACTGTGATAGGTTCAGTGTCTAGTTACCTGACAAAGCACTGTCCTTGTCCTGTGTTGATCTGTAAATTGGACCCATCTGAAATTGAAGCTCGCAAAGAATTGGATTCCAAGAAGCAAGCATCCTTTGTTGAAGTTTTGAGTAAGTAGCACATCTGTAGTGTTTGTGTGGGTCTCCCCTTCTAACGCGGTTGCAATAGATACATTTAATGTTAAAAAGCAATCATCCCCTCTTGTATAATAATACGTCTATCCCAACTACAATTCTTTACATCCTTATTAATAAACTTTACTCTTTATCTTGAAACCAATGACATACATTGTGTAGAATTCTCAAGGCTAATCATTTAACTTTATATTTTCGGCATAAAATCAGAAGCTTCCAAACCAATGTCTGTACGTCGAATACTTGCATTCTAACAATTCGCAAATCATGACTTTTTTTTCAACGAATGATTTCCAGGCCTTGCATAACCATCTACATGCTTCTAGCTGTCCGCCATGCATTTTGATCTTGTTCGAAAGCATTTAACCATATTTCAGTCGGAAGAGATTACGTATTGTTGTATAAACAAGGTAGATAGAAAAGAGAGAGCAAATTGCGTATAGAGAACCGTAGAAGAATCAATCAATTCAACATCTTCAGCCTGTCAAACCTGATAAAATCTCAGACAAGAGCTGCTGCTGACAGGCGCTTGGCATTTGGCTGTTCAAAATGGATACTCTTTCAAACCATGCAAAGGATATACTTGAAGACAGGGTCGTAGTGCGTGAGTGTCTTTAAAGCCTGAATAGCTCTCGATGTAGAATGTATACGCAACTATGAAATGCTTCAGTGACAAATGGCGCGTCTAGGCATATTACCTGTAAGCACTAAGGATCAAAAAACCTAATGTGGGCCAGAATAACAGCACACAGAGCAAATGTAGATACATTAGACCCCCTTTAAGCAATCTTTGATAGAATAAGCAGAAAGCGGATTAGATTTATCATCTTTTGCGTAGATTGGCAACAAGATGTTATTCCATCATCATTCTTTCCGTGGACATTGCCTTCCAAATCTATAAATCTCTAACCAAATTCTTGCATTTTAGCAACATCGCCCTCTAATATGTACGAATGCATTTCATATATCGTCTTTTTCGTTGAGATGAAAGTTTGTTAAGGCACTATTTGTCAAGATAAAGTAGTTATAAGCTATGAGGCTAAAGCTCCAAGCACTAGATGTCGAGTAGAGTCCCTCTCAACACGTTTGCCACTGTAAAAACCAAGTTTTCAAACGCTTATATCTTGTCAACCAACCAAGATCCCGGCTTAAAAACAGGTGCAATCGTGTTCTACGGCCTGATATTAGGTTAATGATTACTTTTTAGAATTTCTTTTGGGAACAAATTGATCATCGAAATTTCACCATTTTGGCCTTGTAGTAGCAAGGGAAAATTTGAAGATTTCAGATAATGAGGTTTTTCACCTCAAAATTGACATTTTCTACTATGGTGTTTCTATGCTCAAAATACTTTTAAAAACTTGCATGACCGTCTGAAAACGTTTTCCAGTAAACTTACTATACGTTTTGTGTACTTTTTCTTGAAAAACGTAATTTAGGTTTTTCAAAATTGCTCATCACAAAATATACTAATCGCTTTGAAAGTTGGACCATCAAATTCCTCACTTGTTTTTTCACCTACGAGCCTAGAAAACACCTATTGCTTATGTAATAAAACCACCTGTAGTATCCCTCCAAAATGCTTTGAGATGTCAAATCCAAGGTTCAGGAGATCAGTTGAAGGACAATGATTTCAAAGTCCGGATCACCTGTTGGTCTTGCAGTGAGGTTGAAGGGAGATGCACTCTGAGTGAACTTTAGTGTTGTTAGCTACAGATACTCATAAATTAAACAACGCCTACTATATAAAAGGTAGAGATATGAATGAAAAAGCGGTATTATAAGCTCAAGTGGTTGGCTGATTGCAATGTTCATGTGCACCGCAATAATTTGGTCATTTCAGATTGTCAAGCTTACTTTGAATGAAATGCATGGCTTGATATGGTGAGCAGATTGCTCAGTAACAGAAACACATTTTGGTTAAAACTATCAATTTACATGAAACATGTGTGTATCGGCATCCCCGAATATCAATTTATCAAAATTTCGATTGACAGCGGCCTTTTCTTTTCTGTATTTTTCCACTGTAATGAAAGCAAACATGCCAGAAAGGTGTCTATTGGTGTTGGATGTAAATTTCAATAACTGTAAGAATTAGCAAATTGGTTCAGTTGGTAGTTTTAGATGGTGCAAATAGCAATACCGAAAACTTATCGATTGAAAGCACACGAACAACTTGGGTAAACCTCAGTGTTCATAGCTTGATACGAAGGTTGGAGATGGCTAAGGTTCTCAGAAAAGAAAGAAATCATCAGGTACTACAGACTCTGCATCCGCATCTCCAACAATCAGTGATGCCACATTTGTTGATACTGTGTATATCAAGCAAGTTAGATTGTGCAATGCACTATGAATCACACAAGACAAAAGACGTGGACGGCATCTACTGGCACGGTTACTGGGCAGCAGATGAAGAAACTGGCAATAAGCATGGGCTATGAACAGTAAGGGCTTTAAATGAGAATTGGTCTATGCGATACTGACCTTAATTGACAGGTTATCACATTCATTTGGATTTTCAAGACAATTTATGGGGTCCTCCTTACTATCAAGCGAAGAAGTAGCTGAAACCAAGGAACCAAATGCTGTTCAGTTGTCTATGCTGTCTTTTGATACTTATCAAAATGTATTTCGATGCAATTGGTGTCCGCTGGTGATGGATTTTCTGAGAAGATAGCATTATCGAAGGAAGAAGCGCCTGGTGGCAAGGAAAGGTGCTCGACGCGTACAATTTGACATCAATGACATTGAGTGCTTGTTTGAGACAGACGATGAACCCGGTAGAGTGATAGAAATCAAACACTTTACTCATCTTTATAATGAATCTAATGATGCAGAATGCTCTCCATCTATCTCGGGTTTGTCATTTTTCTTTCTAGTGCTTTCTTTCCGCAAAACAGCTACAAGAACATTATCAACATCAGTAGCAATCACAGCAATCACACAATGTTCGTTGCTAATTAGATGGAGTACTAAAAATGAGAGCTAGCTCAAGAATAGTCTAATACGGCTCATGTAAGGTTACTTCTCAAAAGAATTGCTCTTGTGGTAAATCTCAATAGGCAGTTTATCATACTGCTAGGGACACGAATGGATCGATTATTATTATAGATTTTTAATTTATCACTAATGATCAAATGACTATACCAAGTAGCCAGTATGTAAAATTACTTTCTGATAGATTTATCACGTTGATGATAGTAGTAAGACTCTAACTCATTTTGCAGCTCTTTGATTCTCTCGCCCTGTAATTCCAATTCCTTGTGAAGACGATCTCTTTCATTCAACAACTACAAGAACAAAGCCAGTTTAGTAAACCAGGGTTTCCCATTTGATGTACTCTTTGCCTTTTTACCTGCTTCTCCCATAGTCTGAAACGTTGCTCTTCAGATTTAACCTGATCCGTAAATCGCTTGCGCAAGGATTCCTCATCTTCCTTGAATTTTGCGTTTTCATTGGGCTGAGAACGAGCCTCACCGAATTTGCGAGTCTCCATTTGAGTTTGGCGATAGTTTTCATAGTGATTGTCTTCAGTTGTAGTAATGAGATCCAACATGTGTGTTCGAATCAGTAAGCTTCTCAGCTTTTTAAAATCACAGTGAGCATCATTCTCGACTTCAGCGACGCCCCAGGAATACTCCCGCCCTTTTACTTTTCTACCGTCCATGGTGATCACATCTTGAGTGGATCCAATAACAGCAAACGGCAATGCTGCCATGATGGTACGATTTCTCTTGGTAATAAACTCATCGTCACTATCGATAGGACAAGTGTACACTTGGATGTTCTGTGCTGCAATGACTTCTCTGATCTGGTGTCATCGGATATATGAATACACTGGTCCTTGGGATACACTTTTAACACTTACATTCTGCTTGAATTTGTCCAAATTAATGGGTGTCAAAGTATCGGCTTTGGCAATGACAGGGATCAGATTGACACGAGAACCCAAACGCTTCATCACTTCAATGTCCAATGGAGCCAGTCTTAAGGAGAAGGTAGATTAGTATAATCAGGGAGCGTAGACCATCTACAGAGATACTTTACGTGTGGCCAGTTGGTTTGATGAAATACAAGCAAGCATGAACACGCATATCAATAGCACCCTTTCTACAAGGCTGTTGCTCCTGACGCATGTATTTCTCATGTTGGTCGTCAATGAAATCCACAATCGGAATCCAACTATGTCTGTTATTCACATAATCACCAAAACCAGGTGTGTCAATGATGGTCAATTTGACCTTGAACATCTTTTCTTCCAGCTCTATATTACTTGTCAAGAGCTTGTCATGGTGCGCCCATGTGAGTATTGCTTACCTGCTTTTGTAATTTGGATCTGGACAGTCTTGGAAGGTGTCTTGAGATGTCTCTTTGTAAGATTCTTTGGCTCCTTGATGGTGGATGTGAACAGTGTGTTTACAAATGTCGTTTTTCCAACACCCGATTCACCTAAGCAATTCATGCAACGTAAATCATTTGATCCTTTCACTACAAATACATGTCTTACCACAAACCATGATGGTGAAATTGGCGCCATTTTTGGCAACAATCTTATGTCTTTGATTTGGTAAATTAGCAATACCTGTGCCTGGCAAAGTAGAGGAACTGGGTACACTTGGAGGTGGGAGGCTCATCAATGGTTGCTCTTCCATACTATGAATCATATCCGTCATATTTTCTTAATAACAAAGAGAGAGAGAGAGAGAAAGAAAAGAAAAAAAGCAACAAAATACAACACAAGGGAGGTTATATTTTCAGGTCAAAATAGAGAGCATTTTGTCGTTTAAGGAGATCAACTGCATTGTTGGTCAGGAAACAAATCAAGTTTCTTTTCCTGTCGTTTTGTTGCAGACAGTGACCATCAGATCGGAAAGTAAGAATGGTTTTTATTTGAAATCTAGTATGTATTTTGGTGCAATTATGATTGCTGGTTAATGACAGCATGATAGTTCTCTGAATTGCGCTTCAAGATGTCCAAAACAGGGCCAAGAAGACGAGTGAATGCCTTTTTACCCAGTGTAGCACATTTGAGTCTGCCATGAGCAACAACAGTTGCAGCTCTAGGAGCATCGTTTAACAATGCCAATTCTATCCAAATGGTGATTAGCGATACATTGTAAAAAAAAAAAAAAAAAAAAAAAAAAAAAAAAGATAAATAAACACTCCATGTTACCTCCAAAATAGGATCCTCTCTGAAGCTGATTCACTTGTTGCTGAACGCCATTCTCTTCCTTCAACACGATAGCTTCACCCGATTCAATGATATAGAACTGATCTCCGACATCTCCCTGCTTCACAACCTCCTGTCCATCTTCAAAATACACTGATTCAAGAGCATCCGCAATTTTATGCTGTTCATATGACTCCAGGGATTTTAACAACACGACCTCTGATAAGAAGTATTCATACATGCGTCTTTTGCGTGAGGTGTTCTCCATCAAGATGGTGCGGAAGGTGATTCTATCCAAGGCCCAAAGCACAGAGTCTGATGTTGTAATAATAGTAGCAGCACGAGGGGCGTTGTACATTAAAGCTAATTCACCGAAACTACCACCTGCCTCATAGTTGGTAACCTTGTTTTGCCCAATAAAACAATCCAAAGTACCCGACTCGACTACATAAAAAAAATCACCAACATCTCCTTGTTCAATCACTGTGGTTCCCTTGACGACGCGCTTTTCAGACATGGCATTTACTACATCCAGGTACTGCTCTTCATCCAGGTTGCGAAACAAAAAGTTGCTGCTAATGGAGACTTTGATGCGCTCTGCTTGTGCCTGAGATTTGGGAATGATGACCTTGACAAAGTCTTGGTTGGCGCTGGGTGCCATGCTCTCTGCGCTAACAGATGTACGACGACCACGGTTATAGTTTGTGGGAGGCAGCGAGGGTAAAGGTTCAGTTGAAAATTTGTCAAATTCTTCATCATCATCATCTTCCAACGGATCATCATCATTATCATCGTTAACGCCATAATCGTTGGGATGACCCATATGCGTGGTTTCCCACTGGATGCCTTGCTGTTGTGAAAAGTCTTCTTGTGGTTGCTCACATAAGGGATGTAAATCATTACTGGTATCATTGGCTAAAAGAGCACGTTAGCATCCAACCCTTTGCTCGTGGCAGAATATACTTTACTATCAAATAAGTTGTTACGGGAATGGTGGTTATTTCTGTGCTCCAAGCGTTGCTCTTCAAGTTTTCGAATGAAGAAGTTGGAACAGAACTGAAGCACATCTAACGGCTGCTCAGCGCAGTATTCATTATGTAACTCTGTCAACAGCTGTGTGTATTCATCTTGCTGAGGCGCAAATTCAAATGGATGTTCATCAGCTATCATTTTGAGATGAGAATAATGAAAATAGGAGAGAAAAAGACAATCAAGCAATTCCTTCTGCTCAAGATCAACACATACAGTGTTGGATGTAACCCAACAAATTATGAGATGACATCATGAAATCAGACGAACTTTTCAGGGTAACAGACATTGCACAAAAGACATTTGGATATTACATTTACAAGCACAAAATAATTTATTCATTACAAAAGGATCAAAACGATACATCTAATGAGCCTGGGGGGTATAGTCAGATTCCGGCTTTCATACGACATGTCAACTATAGAAAAATAAGGTCAATATATAGCTCGAATGAACAAGTAAATGTATCATTTTCATATATCTTTTTGGTTAAGCTTTTTCAGTTATGGAAATAGTTTCTTTCACCGAATATCTCAAACTGAGCTGGGTTTAGTAGCATAATGTTTTGTTCATCACGTAAAGCAGCCAAAAAGATGATATAAAGATGACCAAACTGAGAGAAATGTACTTACGTTGACCAGTGGAATGAATAAAGCTTGATGGGTAAAGAAGCAAATCCAGTGAAGGAGCAGTGTGCGCCATGTATTTATATGTGTTTTCCCGCTCAAAAATTTTTTCACTGCTTTTTTCTCTTGTCATCTCTATGGACTGTTTATACTTTTAATTTGTTTCAATAGACATCCAAATGCCAAACATGAAGCAAGTATAGAGTTTATGAAAATGCGCACGAAAATGCAAAGAATGATAATAATACTTGAGCAACTGTATAAATTGGAGTCAAGTATTGGTAGATGTCTTCATTCTCCATTTATCATAGCTAAATCAAAAATTTATCTTCATCCATCATGGTCAATGTCAAAGCCTTTATTTTAGTTCCTGTCGCTCTCATGACTACCGCTGCTATGGCACAAAGTAGTGTCTCTCCAGCCTCCGCTGAGATGGAAGCCAGCGCCTCTGCTGTCCTGGCAGACATGGCATTTGATGCAGAGATTCCCCTGAACGTTGTCCTTGAAAAGATGGAGGCATTGGAATACAAAGCAGCAGCATCCTTTGATAATCTGGGTGATTTCGTAACTAGCGTCCTATACCCACTAGGCTTTGGTCAATTGTGCGATACTCTACTCAATGTCAGTGCGAATTTGGGCTACATCTTGGATTTGAATACAAGAAATGGTGTGCAATGTTCAGCTGAGAATAGGAATGTCATCAACAGTGCCACAAGCTGTAAAGCTCCTGATGACCTTACTGGCTTTGTCAATTCTGTACTCTGGCCACTTGCTATCAGCGGCTTCAAGGACACTGCTGAAAAGATCAATGCACAAGCATCTTGTTTAAAAAAGATACTGACCGGACAATAAAGCATGCGCGCTCTTGTTGTGCAATGTCAATGCTTATATACCCATATAACTAGAATAAAATACCCCTATCCATAGCTCCAACAGCATGAAGCACCTCACTCTACCGTATACTGTATATATTCTCATTTATTTTTCATTATTAAAAGGACTAAAAAATGCAAAATGCTACATTTAAGCCTTGTTAGCAGCCTTCTGGAATCTGAATCTAGGAGGAGGGAGACGGTTGCGACGGTCAACAGCGGAACGAACACGAACAACTCTGGCGTGGATAGCGCAAGAGATACAGTAGTGGAGCTTGACGTACAACTTGGGGATAGTGTATTCCTCATAGATGGAAGCTTCTTGAAGATCACGGACAGCAGCAGCTTCTACCATGTTACGGATAGTGAAACGCTTGATGGCCTTATCCTTGGGGACACAACGATAACAGTTGATACAACGAACAACCTTGTTGTGGCCACGACCGTGCTTGTTACGTCCGTTATTTCTTCTTTTACAGGTCTATTAAGTTTGTGTGTGTTTAATGTGTGTTGCTCTCTCATTTGAGTGTTTGCAATTGAACATGGATAGAATAACGACTCGATACACTGGCGCATTTATAAGTTTACTGGCTCTAGAGCATATTTCCATCACATTGGGGATGGGGACATGTCGGAAACGATGGTGCTGGGTCGAGATATTTGTGTGATGCATCCATCCTTCTTATCCAAAAAACCGTTACTGCAAATCATTCATCCATCCGTCATTCATTCTACTTGTCGCATGCAAACACTCCCAAGGCCCAAAAAATACATGTATCGCTCACTTACCATACTATATGATCGAAGATGTTTCGAGAGAGAGAACTCTATAAGGGGATTTGAGGCTTCTTTTTGAGTACACTATGCGCCACTTCAAATCCGGACAACGACTACGGTAATCCACTGTTGCAAGGGCGCTCGTAGTACTACTAGTAGCATTATTTGGCATGAACCCGAACATTAATGCTCTCTCTGTAGCATGCTCTGAATCTAGATTAATAGATACAAAGTCTTTAGGCCTTTGCATCATAACAAAAATGAGCTTATTGACAAACAAATGTGCAAAACACAGCCGAGTCTGACAGCTTTCGAGCCTAAATATTTTGACATGTAGACCTTTATGAGCCACCGGAATGACACCAAACAAATGTACTTGAGTAGTAGTAGCTTCCTGACACCTTTGCTCAACTTTTTGGGCCAAAAAAAGCATGGCCAAAAATCGACCAGAAAGCATGAGGTACCCCTCATGGTTTTCATCGAAAACCAAACGACCGCGTTTTTCACCTTGAAAATGAAGACTTTTCCTATGGTATATATTAAATCAAAAAGATGCTATTGATCCAAAGCAGCCCCTGGAACTTTGTTTGTGCAACCTCCTTATGCAAAATCTCGACATTTTGGCCAAAAACCTCATTTCATATTTTTGTAAATGACTCAAAAAGCTTATTCAAAACATCTATCTTACTTGGTATCATTGGATGCGCCTTGAAAGGTATTTCAAGAGTATATTAGGAAGTACGTGCTGATCTTCACAACTTGTATAGTCGAATCACACAAAACAGATTTTTTTTTAAAATTTTGTTTATTGACTGCTTCGCGTACACAGAGAGTAATAGGTCAGAGTGAAGAGGCGAGTGCAATTTAGATACAGGTTTGGATAACTATAAGCTAAAATATAAAGAATAAGATACTAAACTAAACTATATATAAAAAAAAACTATCTAATAAATGGTTTTGGATTACAGGAGGGAATGGCACTGATCTTCCGCAATGGTCTGACGAACACTGGTTCGAATACTGGCCAATATCGCTGTATGGTCCATAGGAACATTGTCATAGATGAACCTCATGTGGGCAAGCCACAGTTGACCAAGGGTGATGATGAGGATTCGGAAAGGCTTGATTCCAGCAATTTGGCAATACCAAACGTTGGAGAAATCAAGGTGCAGAAGAGCCTCTTTAATATCTAGAATCGAGGTGGTAGGCCACAGAAATTCGAAGATGACTCCCTGCCAAACTTTCTCTTTAGAAGGACACTGAAAGAGGAGGTGACTTGGGGAATCGTTCATAGACAAACAAACTGGATAGAGAGGAGACACAAAGACTTTGGGCATAATAACATGCAAGAATCGACGGTGAGGAATTCGACCCAGAATGAGACGGTATATCACATTACGTTGGACAGTGGTAAGAGACAGGGACCAAAAAAATTTCCAGCTGGACGCAGAGATTTTGCGCAATGCCAAAGGAGAGACCACAGACGAAAGGACAGCCCGACGAAATGCCTTAGCCGAGGCCTGAACATTACCAAGAGGTTGATCATCAAGGAGACGAAACTGCTCAATCAAAGGAGCAAATGAGACGACTGAATCCTCTAAAGGAGCTGGGCTACAGACTGGCTCGAAGTAAGGTTGAAACTGTAATTTCCCTGTCGCTAGGCCTTTGAACACTGTGGAGGGAGTTCTTTTCCAGGTGAGCAGAGAGGGGTCGCGAGTATCCTTCCAATGGACGAAATTGAGCCGGGAATCGTACTGAAAAACGTCGGCCACCATCATTTCTTTGACACGAAGAGGAAGCACGAAGCTGGAGGAGGGAGGGGACAAACACTACAGCCTGCAGTGGCAACGCCATAGCAATAGCTGTATTAATGCGGGCAGAGCCAAAAGAACGAGGGAGATAATCAACAGCACGATATATCATATCCACAGTGCCAGTTCGTTGTTTCAGTAACCCTTGAGAACGAGACGAGGGAAAAAGCAAAGGGATTTGGTGAAATTGGCAGTTGTTAACATTTCGAGTGTGATGGCTGAGAAGAGATGACACAGGATGGGCATCAATGGTGGATTGATCATACACCAACAAAGGTTGCAACCATCGAAAGTACAACGCCGAAGCTTGTAGCTGGATGTCGATCACCCCGAGACTACCTTGTTCCTTTGGGAGAGTCCAGACAGACCATGGGATGACGGGGAATATGTTCTTTCTCAAAAATTGTATGGCAAGAGATCTCAGCTGTTTGAAGTCTGCCAGAGTCAACGGAGTAACCCGTAGGATGTACCAAAGTTTGGAGAGCAAAAGAGAGTTCAAGACAGTAGCTCGACCGACAACCGACAGTGACCGAGTAGAATGTATTTGAGTGGCAATTTTGATCTTTGTTACCAGCGAGCCCATGAAGTTGACACGTTGGAGACGACTTTGAACCAAAGGAAACCCCAAATAGATTAAAGGTACATCATCTTCGACGGAATGTAGATGATTGATGTGGATTTGAGCCAACGAGGTCTCCCAAATATCCCATGTATCTCTACCAGATACCGAAAAAGCCTCCACCTTATCGTAGTTGAATTTGGCATTGGAAGCGCCGCAATACCTGGACATATGTATTTGCAACCGAGCGAGATCAGCAGAATCATGGACAAATACCAAAGCATCATCAGCATAACAAAGAAGCTTGGTTCGTTCAGTTCCCATAAGGTACCCTTGGAATTGACGATCGTTAATAATGGCCAGCAAGAAGGGTTCAAAAGCTAGGTTGTATAGGATTGGAGACAGTGGATCACCCTGCTTCAAACCTCTCAGTTTCGCCACTTCGGACGACAAGTGTCCATTGAGATTGATACGAATTCGGTTGTCGCCCATTAACTTGTAGATGCATTTCACCAAAGGACGGGGGAAGCCAAATTTCAGCAAGTCGTGCCGCAGGTAGTCTAAATTTACTCGATCATAAGCTTTTTCTTTGATCAGGGAGAAGGCCAATATCAGCATCCAAAGAGCCAAATGTAGGATCGTCGTCTCGTTGTTCAGCAATTGTCCATCTTCGTTGTGCGTCTTCCATGTCGATTGATAACATCAGAGATTCCTGCTGTTCACTAGAGATTTTCAAATAACCAGGAATGGATCGGATCAAGGTACTAAGAGCTACTGAATCAGTTGGATCAGGAGTAAATAGAGTAGAGTAGAAGTTAGTCGCTATGGTGGAGATACCCTGTTGATCGCGACAGAGTTCACCAGTAGTGGGGTCCCTCCATTCAGTGATAGAGCGCTGATTCTCTCTGGCCAAAGCTCTCCTCTTCAGGAAACCAGCAGACTTCTCGCCATTTTCCCTCCAAAACTTGCCGGCTTTGAGAATCTCAATTTCCGCTATAGTGTGTTGCAGTAATTTGATTTGAGCATTGACATGATCTAGGCCTTGGAAAACCAAACCTCTATGCTTGTGTTGTCTCATCATCTTGTTTCGCTTGGACAGTAACTGATGCAGTTGTTTCTTCCTCCAATTCAGATCTTCAAATTGAAATGACTTGGTGAAAATCTTGACTTCAGCTTTTACCCAATCCCACTGTTGTTGAGGAGTAGAAAAGGATTTGATTAGTGTAAATTGCTCTTCATTAGCCAAGAGAAATTCGGCTAATGCCTTGCGAAACTGTCGATTGCGAGCCAAAAATGGGTTAGCCTTCCAGCTGCCAGATCCTCGTCCATTATTGTCTTGATACTTGAAAGTGAAGCCTAATAGTTCATGATCCGTCCATTCTGGAGAGAGATACTGTTGATGGATACTAGGAATTTGATGATGAGCATTCGTACTGCAAAACACATAATCCAAGATGGCCGAGTTTCTCCCACTATGCCATGTTATCTGTTTGTCATCTCCAAAAATGTCAATGTAGTAGTCATCTAACAGATCCGTCCATTCCTTAGGGGCACTAGCCAATGTTCCATCCATCCTTCGATGCTTGTATTGATAATTAAAGTCCTCCATAATAAAAGTGTTGTGTAGTGTGTTGGTAATAGTATTCTTAACAATGGGTGTGTCAAGGAGTTCTGTATAAAAGGCTGATCGAGCCGATGGAAGAGATGATCAACCATATATGTTTAGAATAGTTGCAGTTGGTGTAGTAGTTGTTGATTCCTGTATATCGCGAGTTAGGTGAACAGAAGCTAGTATATATCGTCCCTCATCGATGCCTTCCGATATAAGATTGATTGTATAATGTTTGTTGAGTGCTATAATGCCGCAATGTTGTGTCCAGAGACTTGATTTGCTGTTAAAATGATTGTTGAGTATATCTATTGATGATGAGTTGGTAGCATGAGTTTCTTGTAACACCAGTATATCATATTCTAGTGTTCGAAGATATCGAATGAACTGTTGTCTTTTCTTGGGATTTTCTGATTTGATTAAGCCTCGGCAATTGAGGGTGGCTATTTTGAGTTGATGGTGGATATTATTCATATTTAAAGATTGGTGGAAGGTGGTGTACCTGAAGGCGCAGGTGGTGTCAAATTCCTAACAATCGTATCCATATCATCACCAGACATGTGTCTGGCATCACTGTGGGAGTTGGAGGTATCAGCGTGTTGGTATCTGGCATACCCGATATCTAAAGAACCTTCCTGGCGGGTTAACTTCTTCGCTGCTTTCGAGGGATCAAATTCAGGATAAGATCTGCGCACATCCTTGGAAACACTGTTTAATGCATCCGCATCAGACAACTTCGTATTCGTGTTGTTCTCTTCCATAATGGTATCTCCAGTCATTTTGGTTTGCTGTCGAGAAGCTTCAGGGGTGGGTGAACCAGCATTAGGTTGAGGAGCATCCTGCATGATATGGTCCTTGTCTTCTACTGGTTTGCTTCGACGTTCAGAATCGGCCCTCTTTAAAGGAGTAGGCTTGGCTCCCTTTCGTTCCTTGGGCTTAACAGAAGTTCTGTCGACAGCACAAACCTTTGCAGGTACCGATTCTGCGTTGTTTCTATCACAATTCTTCGATACATGTCCTCGCTTGTTGCAGTGGTAGCAGATTGCCCATTTGTGGTAGTCGGGGCAGTCAGCACGACAGTGATCAGGTCTCTGACACTGGCGGCAAAAGGATGGCATTTGATCCCATTGCAATAGGATTTGTCGCTGGTCATCTTCCTTCGAGAGAGTGTCCCAAATGATAACTCTCTTGAGAGGTTCCAAGTGTCGCTGTCCACTACATTCAATTCCAGCTTCATGTGAATCCATACATTCATTATCAGGAACATTGGATAAGGTGAGATTGAGGGTGACATATCCTTCACCTTGAAAGATACCAGTCTCAGTCTTGAAAATACCATGATCCAACACGTCTCCAAAACAAGAGAAGCGCTCCGCCATTTCTTTCTTCAGCTGGACAGCTGGAAGAAAAGGTAGCTTCTCCGTAGTGATACGCACAATGTTGGCATCTTCAGTAAAAGAGGGAAAGCCCTTCAGGTAGGTCCCATCCTCCAAGGTAATTCCCTGTTCGATGACAGTTTTTCGGCCAGCTGCATTTGGTAGCCAAAGAGTTTCCAAGAATTGGTGACCAAGGTAGTGCCTAGTTTGTTTTCGATATCCTAGAAAATCCTCATACAGATCATCTCTTTCTGCCTCTTCGTTGAACTTGACAAGTGCCTTGTCCAGAAGAGTTCTATCTTTAACTGTAGTTAAGTCTATGAATACCGAGTCCTCTTCTATACCATTCATGAATGGTCGAACCATTGCAATAGGTTTGGGAGGAGTGGTGTTAGCTGTAGACGCGTTCTGGATCGAGTCAGCAGGAGGGGTGTTCAACGTAGGGTTGAATGAAACATTTTGCTGTTGTTGTCGTTGTTTGCCCTTCTTGTTGTTGCAAGCGACACGAGTCTACAACTCAGGAAGAGAGTGTTGCGATGTCATTGATTACAAAATAGAGTGCTGAAATAGTTCACAAAACAGATTAAAGAAGTCGAAAAAATACAGAATCTGGCCAATTTTGAACAGAAGAAATTAAGCTGAGTTTGAATAATTTTTGGTTGGTGGTGGCGGTGGGTGGCCCTGCTGGCTGACCAACATGCTTTTCTGATAATGTCAATGATGATTGTGATTCTGATTAAATAGGGATCATAGATTTGAAAGGACTATGGCTTAACCTGAATGCTTTCTTTTGCTTTTGCTGGGTATATTCATATCTGACAATGCCGGTCAGCTTGGCTCACCACCAAAATATACGCAATGGCAACTTCCTAATCACAATTTGCAGTATTTCAACATAGCATGTAGGCAATATATTCATTTGAAAGAGACTACTGCCACTGGTTGAAAAGATATTTCGATGTGCGATGGGGATATCTTTTAAAACCTGTATCAGAATACTGATAGGAACGATGGCTGAAATCTCTGTTGACAGTTGGCAGATTCTGAGTGTGCTTATGTTCACCAACAACAACAAGATTCAATCTCATTTGAGGTTTGAGTCGAATGTGAGTATCCTCACGGATATTATTTCACTCGGAATCTCATTTGCATGCTTGTAAATAAATTTCATATGTTCCTGATCGGTCACGACGACACTTTTTTCGTAAATTGTACGGTTTCAATGATTACTTGATGAAAACAAAAGAGCTAATCATTTCTTCGACTCTGAACTGAATGTGTATCCGCTGATGGCATTCACTGAAACTTTATTGAATAACCTTGAGTTGGTGATAATGAGCCATCTGTAACGAATGTGGTATGTGTATCATATGTTGTTGCATTATACACTTTGTCCGGATTGTTGTTTCTGATGATAGTTGCATTTGAATAAGATAGACTATCACGGTCACCATGTAGAATGGTGATATTACCGATGCTCTCTGCATCCAGGTAGCCAAACTGGCCATTGATAACAAGTGTGTTGTTGATAAAGATGAAATTGACGTTGGATTTGAGAGTCGGTTCCACAGAATGTCCATCGTCCATGTACAATCTTCCATACGCCTGCTGCTTTTGATCCAACGCAATCAAAAGATGAAACGCTGTGGCATAAGTCTCTACGACAAGTAATTTAGGCGTTTTTGTGACAATGACAGCACCGCCTCGAATATGCACAGGTATATGCGTCAACTGTGCGTCGATTTGAGTAGCAGCTGTGCTTGTGCTGTTGATCAGAGTGTAATTATACCAGTCGTACCAGAGTCCTGGTGGAAACTGAGCTTGGACACTGCGTTCACTTTGCGTCAAGACAGGAGACACAAGTATATCTGTGCCTACCAAGAACTGCTGATCGTTTTCGGCAAAATCAGTTGCATATTGAGGGTATTCAAAGATCAGAGGACGCCAGACGCCTGTACCTAAGCGATGTGATTCCTCAAACAGGGTGTACAAGTAGGGTAGTAGTGCATACCTGACAGCCAGTGCCCGACGCGTAGCCTCAGCTGTAGATTCCCATAAATAGGGCTCTTGATCAATGGTACCCTCTCCGTTGTGGTTACGAGCAAATGGATAGAACGCCCCTAGCGATTGCCAACGCGTGCACAATTCCTCAGTCGTGTTGCCTACGAAACCACATATATCAGCACCAGAGTAGCTGATTCCGTACATTTGAAAGTTGAGCACATCGGCAATAGAGGTCTTGAGGTCATCCCAAGAAGACATTATGTCGCCTGTCCAATGTCCCATGTATTGACCGCTACCAGCAAAGGTGGATCTACTGAGCAAAAAGGGTCTCGAGGATGCATTGTACTTTTTGATGGCCTACCATATATATAAAATGAACATCTCGCGCGGTAATGGATTGACCTAAATACGCACCTCTCGTGTGATGTAGCCCTCTGCATGACCGTACAAGTTGTGTAGATCATAATGCGACACATTGCCATAATGCCTAGCATTCATCGCTACCGTTTTCTCTGACAAGTTACCAGCGCCATTGTTGATGGTATACTTTGGGTACAAGAGGTTTCTCGTCTCTCCTTCAGGCGTAGGCATTGCATTCAAAGCACTTTCCTGCAGTGTATGCAGCCGCAGTTGCTCTGTCAAATTGTTCATCCAAGGCGACACAGTGGGATGTGGCTCACCTAGCGATCCGCAAGATCCCAAGCAAAAGGAAGATGGCTCATTCATGTCAATCCACAAGCCATCTAATTTGAGAAGCTGCATCCAGTCGATAATCAATGTGTGCCAGTAGTCTGTTACATTGGGATGCCACCAATCTGGAAAGGCAGTGTAGCCGGGCCAGACAAAGCCTTTGTATTCTGTTCCATCAGCATTCTGTAGAAACACGCCCATGTCCTGGCCTCGGGTGTACGGCGCATAGTGATCATCCACTGCAATGGCTGGATCCACCATGACGACAAACTTTTGGCTGTTGATGTGTAGGTGATCCGAGAACTGCACCATGCGATCTCGAGGAAAATGGATGGAATCAAACGTAAAGTCCTTCCAAGCATCCATATAGTCAATGTCAATCCACTGTGTCTCTAAAGGTATATTGTGTTCATTGTGTAAACGAACTACCCTCTCCACATGATCCATGTCAGGATACTTGTAGCGACAATTTTGATAGCCCAGCATCCACAAGGAGGGCATCATGGGTTTTCCTACTAGTGTAGTGTACGCTTGGACGACTGAATTTGGCTGACCATCGTTGGGAACAAAAAAGTAAAAGTCTAGCACACCGCCAATGGCTTTATAGGTGATGCGATTCTCCGTGGTGACAATGTCCATACCATGTGCATTCAGTAAAAAGGTGCCCGATGCAGTGCCGTTGGGCCGTATATCCATGTAAAATGGCTGCGCGCCGTACATGTTTTGGTACTTGTCGTGCGCATCTCTGGGCCATAACGTGGTGACATTGTGCGTGCGTTTGAAGGGTGCAATCGTCTCTCCAATGCCGTATATGTTGGTGTCAGGCAGACGTGTTGAAATCTCGAGATACTGATCCTCGAAAAGCAGAGGAAGACCAGTGGTGTCAAACAAGATGGCATTGTCTGATTGACGGGTGATCTGGAATCCAAAGTGAGAGTTATTTGTGTATGTGAACTTGTAGTTGCCTGTGGTCTTCTTGCGACGATTGCCTGCCGTAGTCTGAGCATGAGGGCGTACCAAACCCAGTGGAGAGTCCGGTACTTGCACTTGCTTTTGCTCTGTATCATATATCTATGTATGTTCTCTGTTAGTCGGCATGTTTACATCGCAGGCTGCAATTCATAAGAATACCTTGACATGAAGTCTTTCGCTTGTCTCGTAATCTACTTTTACTATCAAATCATGGATGGCTTGACCATAAAAGCTTTCATTTCTTTTTAGCAGCAAGGGGATCTCGAGTCCGTTCTCCGTTTGCTTGATGAGATTCTCTATTACACTATAACCGCCAGCATTCTCTGTAGTTGCTATCATTGAACTTCGTCAGCTTATTGTAGAAACATGTTCTTCCAGATTCAGGCTTACAGTCATTTGGAAAGTTGTACACGTTGTTGTATAAGCCATAGTTTTCCTTGTAGCTGTCTTTACTTTGCTGCTGACATTTTATTGCTGGCGCTATGAAGGCAAGTAGTATTAGTTTTTTAAACATGATACAACAGAGAAAAAAGAAAAGCCTTTGGCGTATTTGTTTTGCATGAACCTTGTTCAACAACAGCGATGTTTTCGGCCTCCGGGCATTGCCATATGTTAAAATGACATGAATAGGTTCCTTGTTGAAAGGTTGAGTGATGGTGCTATACCATCTGAGAGCAAAAGAATCATAGCCATCAGCATATATATATATTGTCCTAAGCTAACCTTTATTGAACTCGATGAAATCAAAATAAAACACTAATCCAAATCAACCTTCAGCGTCAAGATTTGAAATGCTCCAAGTGTGACCAAGAAGCCGCCATCTTTCTCCTCCAAATCATGATTGGTATCGTCTTCCAAGATATTGGAGACTTGGATATGTTTGATCTTCAAATGACTACAAGTAGGATCAATGTTATATGCTTTGTTGCTCGAATATCCAGCACTACCATTATACATACCTCTTTAAAATGGCACTGCTCTTGCCTCCATAGGCTTCATAAAGACGCAGAATAACTTGCTTGCCTTTACCTTGGTCATCTTCAGCGAGTTTGATTGTATCAATGATGATTTGATTCGAGCCATCTACAGTGAACAGAGAGGGCACAATTTTGCCACTACTGAGGCGCTTGCCCTTGGCATGTCTGTATCATTCATATGAGCTACCACTCTCTGTATCCATCTATTTGATCTCCAAAACACTCACCGAATAGAAAGAGGTGTATTGAACTCTAAAGCAGACTGCATAACAGTGGACGAAGTAAAGTTGCCCTGGTGAGGGTAGATGGCATACTTGAACTTGTGCTGACCTGTCATTCCACTGGCTGTTAGGATCTATACGTAAACATCCATTCTTGAAGATTGGCTCTTACCCATATCAGCATGTTCATCAGGACCCTTGGGTGCACGCAACAAGGACAAGCGTTGCGTCTTTCCATGCGTAGCATAGCCATACTTGCAGTCATTGATCAATGCAATGCCATAGTTTGATTCAGACATGTCTGCAAATTTATGACCACACACCTATTATCATGTTAGCTTGCAATAAACCACACCATGTCCTCCTTTTACCTCAAATTTGGCAGAATCAATGGTCGTGTTGTAGTGCGTAGGGCGTCTCACAACACCATATTGGATATCATAAGTCGCATAATCCGTAACAATGTCCCAGGAAAACTCAACTTTCTACAGATGTCATGTGTGAGTAGTGTGTATGTGTGTGTGTGTGTGTGTGCCTGATTTGTGTGCCGTATTTACCAAGAATTGATGGCTTTCATGCCAATCAACCAGATTATCAAACTCCAAACGATCACCAATACAAGAAAGACTGATGGTTTGCTGAATGGTGCTCACATCAGAAATCTTGTGCTCAAAGGCAAGTTCAGCTTTCAGAGGTCCGTTGGAGACAATATGCATCTTTTTTTGGCCCCTTAATTCGACATATTTCTGAAGGTGATAGATCTCAACTATAAGAACAGTCGTTAGTCATTCACTCCATTCCGTCATGTCTAAAGAAACTCACCATCCCAAGCATCCCAGTAAGTAGGCTATTTCAAGAGAAATTAACAGACTGACTTCCTACAACTAGTGTATATATATATATATATATGCATACCACGTCCTCATACAGTTGCAAAATGTTGCCACGGGAGTCTTTGGGAATGAGATTACCTCTGTGATGCAGCGTTATCAGCAAAATTGAACTAAACAACTCGTTTTTCCTTTTACCTGTTGGAGTTCTTGTCAAGCAACTCTACTAACTGACCATCTGTATCGAATGAAGCTTTGAGATGATTGTTCTCCAATACAAAAAGACCATCTTTGGTTGCGTAGGCTACGTATAAACCATCGTGTTAGATTGTTGCTCAACAATACTCAGATCAGATACTACCACGTGCTGCTTTCTCTTCAGAAACAGATGTAAAATCCTTTGCATGCTCAACATAGCCAGAAGCCCCAAGACCAGGCACATTCTCCACTATGATAAAATGTCAACTCACACATTGCTCATGTCATGTAGGTCATTCATTCCATGTTTACCAAGCAAATACTCATATTCACCCTTCCATTGTTGGCTAGACCATTTAGTGCCCTTTTCTGGAGATACAATGACTTCAGATCGAGTCCAAGGCAGGGTATTGAATACAATGACACCCTGATTCTCTTTGTCGTTGTCTGATGATCTATCTGTAGGTCTTTCAGAGATGAGGAAGGATTGCGATTGATGGCGCAATAAAGAAGATTCAGAAATGACTTGACGATGGAACTACGCATGTATTAATACTGGTATCCGTCGTATGTGCAAATAATAGCAACCTTATGAACATCGACATAGGCCAAGTTGATAGCAGATCCGGGCAAGCAATCATGAAATTGATTGAGGCAAAGCAGTTTCCATAAGCGATTGATGTCGTCCATCGGATATTTGTAGTTTGATCCATTCTGTTGATTGGAAAGAAGTTTGGCAGCTGTAGCCAAGATCTCTACATCCCTCATAATGACTTCGCCTTTGCGATTACCTCGTTTCACAAGAGCTTGAGAGGTATATGTGCCGCGATGGAACTCAAGATACTACAAGAGGCGTTTAGCGCAAGTGTACAAAACGATGGTTTGCAACTCTGTCTGCATACCAATTCTCCTTTGTAGGACTGTAGTCTATCCGAGTTCTTTTCGAGGCCCTCGAAAAACTGCGTTGCACTTCCAGGCTTGACAGTAGGCAATCCGTCCACATTTCGCATTCTTTCAAGTCTCTCCAACATTTCAGGTGTAGGACCGCCTCCACCGTCGCCGTGTCTATTGTATCATTGGTAATGAGCAAAATCAATACAACCACTAGTCAAGTTGGCATATACCCATAAACTAATAAACTCTCGTTGGAGCTCTCAATGTCGTGATGATTTTTGGCACTGCAAAATAACACATGTCAAGGAAACGCGCACACGCATAACATGCAAACAACAAACATACCACTTATAGACTTCGCTAGCAGTGACAGATGCTGTGTATGTTTCTGCAGGTGTCAAATGAGCCAAGATTTTAGTATCGTCAATACCCGTCCACCAAAAAGTGGAGAGAGGAAACTTGTTGATGTTGTTCCAAGACAGCTTTTGAGTAAAAAAGTAATCGCAGCCTGACTCACGAAGCACTTGAGGCAGCTGCGCAGAGTAGCCA
Source organism: Mucor velutinosus (assembly GCF_035048745.1). Lineage (NCBI taxonomy): Eukaryota > Fungi > Mucoromycota > Mucoromycetes > Mucorales > Mucoraceae > Mucor > Mucor velutinosus. The sequence goes on along the minus strand of NW_027041902.1, from coordinate 26,402 downwards.
AAGGAATCAGGAAGCCAAAATACTCGGGTTCTCTTGCCAAAATGCTTTTCAAAAAAGCGTTGACTACACATACATTTAGTTGATGGCTTTTATCAGTTTAAAACGCACATACCCCAAGAGCATTTGCCTGCAAAGCGATTCTCCAGACTATATATATATCGAAGCCGTGTTAGTTACGCAACAGCAGAGATATCCTTATTAAGCACTTTACCGGCATGTTTGTATCTAGAGAGCGTGGATGTTAGCCCTTGCAAAGACACCATATAACCGCAATCACATGTACTTACCATGCTCAACCCAACTCTGGTCATATTGCAATCAAGCGTTAGTATCATGAAGAATAGAGACTCTATACCAACTTACTCCTCCAATGATCTCCCATTGACCTCCCTTTTCAACCTTTTGGATCTTATCAAACAGAGCAGGATACAACTCCTTCAGCCACTCATATTGCTGTACCTGGGATCCAGTAAAGACATAATCAGGGTATCTTTCAATCAAGTCCAACTGACTCGACCATGATCTTGCAACCTTGCGCTTTGTTTCATCGTAGGGCCAAAGCCAAGCTGTATCAATATGACAGTTGCCAATCGCTGTGATCTGATGCTGGCCAGTGCCGTTCTTGGCACTCAAAAAGTTGTTTGTCAGGTCGAGACATGCTTGAATGGCTTCATCATCATCACCGATAAAGTTATTGATGACTTCATTGGCAACCCATAATGCTTTTCTGGCTCGAGAAGAATCTTGATCTGTGTCGTAGGCAATACCACGAATAATACTTACAAAAGTAGAGTGAGAACGAGTAAGCGTCTATTTTTTTTTTTTTTTTTTTTTTGCGATAGGCCACTTACGACAAGTCATGGTACAGCTTTTGGATAGGCTCATTAGCAACCACCAAATCGGCCCTGTCAAGGTTGAAGTATCGGTTGGGATCTGCTACCATGGCATCATTGGCACCGACACCAAACATGCCATTGCAAGCAGCTTCAATGTAGAATTTGAACTTTTCACCTGACCTTGCCTTGTTGGTAACGATGAAATCATGGCGAGCCTGATCCGCTGTACAAAGAACAGTGAGATGTCTGCATCTATTATCAGGGATCTCTACTTACATCCACCAGTGAGGCCCTGAAGAGGCACGCCATCCGTGCTCCACACCATGCCTTCGCACCCCATGTCCCATTGCAGGAAAACCCGATGTCCCTCCAACTCTTGAGGGATGACAATAGATACATGAAACCAATGTGTAGACCAACTAGGGCCAAAACTGTGCTGACCAAGCTTGAAATCTTTGAACTCTTGTGACACAGCATCCTAAAAATTAATTTATGCAATTCAGCATTGACTGTGTGAAAGCATCCAATCCAAATGTGTAGCCACCTACTTTGAATGTGATACGCTATATAGAAAGCATAGAGTCAGTACAAAGCCTATCCATGCCATCACAGGCTGCTTTTTTACCTTCAAGTCAGGCACGCTGTACACCTTCAATGCCACATGGGGAGGTCCTGACTGCCGCAACTTCCAGAGTCCACGGTGGATCCCCATACCGTGGAACTGACCTCCATCTGCCAAAAAGTTGTTGATGCGAGAATGCGTAATGTTTCTTGGTGTGCGAGGCGCGTTGTCCAATGGTGGATGATCTGCTGTGGTAGCGTGATGGCTATGACGGTGGCCGTAAATTGTCATGCTTGTTGTTTAAGAGAAGAAGAGGGAAAAAAAAAAGAGCATCTCAAAACGCGATTTAATTTAGCTTGCATTTAGCATAAACATAAATGCATCACATGCTGTGCCGAAGTATAGGCTCACACGATCAATGTGACCTGCGCGCATTCACTCTCTTTCGCCATTGTTTACTATTTATTTCTTGTACCTTTATATTGCAGTTGAGTATGAGTGTCTTTATCCTGAGCAAGACATGGCAAGTGCTCGGTCCGTTTCCTATTGGCACTCGAGAGCTAGATTTTGGCGCAGATCCTTTGGAGAACTATGGTAAGCGTTTGTAACTATTGGGCCCCCCTCTGGTGTGTGTCAAACGCATTTATGAGAACATCAGTCTCGGGTGCTTTCCATCCATTTTGACGGAAAGAGGTCAGCATGCTTTCAGATAGATACAGCCTCTCTACATCATTCAAATGCTGCTCTATCATATGCACAGCAACTACAACTATACCGCTTATAACCAGCGAGTGGGATGTATCTTGCTCATAACCACGCGAAACAGTAATCCAGGCGGGGCCCTAAGGCGGTGATTTCGCATGAACGACAAACTAAACAAATGCATTCCATAGGTGGCTTTCAAAAACTAAGGTACTCAACGGGTGCAAAATACCCTTCGGAACTGGTGGAAGGCGGCTTTGTTGGATGGACAATGGTCAATTCAAGCAATCACACATTGGGGCCGATTGATTTTCGAGATGCTAGGTAGGTAGTGGCAATGCAATACACGAAAATGATCCACATTGACACGTCTTAGATGGAGTGAGAATGGAGTACCTTTTGGATGGTCGATTGAGCAGTATCAAGCTTGGGCTCGAGGCATACTCATCACGCACGAACCAGTGCAACTGTTTATGCAAATCAGTGGTGTCTCTGAATTTCACATTCATGGCACACGCTACCACAGTGATTGCTACGGCTACAACACCACCACCCATCTGATCCAATTCGACAAGGGAACACACACCATCGATGTGCGTATGGTGCATGATGTCCGTATGTTTGGTGGCGGCACATCACCACCACAATGCCAATTCCATGTCAAGCTAGAGCCCAAAGACGAAGCACTGCTGTATCCTGAAGATTGTGCGGTGATTGCACCCTCTGCCACCGCTGATCAACAAACAGCATCATGCGAGCTGTTGATGCCGGATTATTTAAAAGACATTGGGTTTGCAAGCTCTTACGGGAGTGTATCCATCCAAAATGCAGGCGACGATCCGATGCTAGTCAAGTCAGTGACATTATGCATTGTGGACGATCATTCTTTGGAATCTCGCAACAAAAATGGCCTTTTTATGGAATACAAGACAGAATTGATCATGGATCATGGCCCGCTGTGTATCTTGCCTGGACAAACTCGCCCTGTTGGCTTCAGTTTTCAGAAAGAGTGGGGATCTCTACCAGCAAGCACCTACATATTGCGGTTTTGGGTTCGTATCGGTCTTGCCATTAAAGATAGCAATAATGTGATTGTTGCAACCTCAGCCGTTGTGGAGGGCGATGCGATGGATGAAGGAGGAGACGAGTTTGCAGTTAGAGCGACTGGCAGTGTTCAATGCATTGATTGGTTGACTTCAGCCTTCAAATACACATTCCTGGATTACGACAACACTGTTCAATATGGTATAGTGGTGCAATTTAAACGTGATGCTGTCAACTGACTGTTTCAATTAGCCATGGCCAAGAGACCTCATGTCTTGAATTCTAATGCCAGTAAACCCATCCTTGTTGCACTTCATGGTGCGGGAGTAGAGACAGACTCTTCCTTTTGGATCAACTCTATACCAGCCCAAAAGCAATGCTGGGTCGTATTTCCAACTGGTAGGACGCCATGGTAAGTGTTTCTCCTTGCAAACTTTTTTTTTTTCTAACGTTGCTGTCCTAAAGGGGTTATGATTGGCATGGACCTAGCACACGGAATGTGTTCAGGTCCCTGGAGGGTCTTGCTGCCATTCAGGAATTGCTTCCACCTCATTTTGAGTGCATGGATTTCGCAACAGGCGGAGATTGGGTTACTGGTATATACAGGTTGCATGGTGGAAAATGGCAGATGGAAGGTTTTTTAACTGTAATTGATAGTGTCAGCACCGCATGAAACTGCAAGAACCTTAAAGCCGCAAGACGATCGAGACTGGAATATTGGTAGTTTAGATAAATTAATCGTGTTGGGTAATTTAAAAATGAGAAATGCAATTTTATGAGCGTGAAATTAATTTTAATCATGACACTAGGCCACAGCAATGGAGGTCAAGGTGTCTGGCATTTAGCTGTGCATTTCCCAGACAAGATCATTGCAGGTTTGTATGCTCTCAGGGCACATATGGCATCCTGCGATATCTAATAAGAAACAGTTGTTCCGGCTGCCGGCTACATCAAGATCCAGGACTATGTATCCTTTGCCAATTGGGTTGGCAACTCATACTGTGATCCATGGCTAAGAGGGGTATGTACACACTGCATGCGAAAACAGTCTAGATTGACATGGCCGCAATAGATCTTGGAATCTTCTATTGCAGAATACAACAATGATCTGCATTTATCCAACATGGTAACGCAAGGAATTGGTCATGATGATGATGATGATGATGATGAGCCCGTCCTCATACCACACTTGATTTAAACAGGTTCATATTGCAGTTTTACCACGAGTAGGCACTCAAGACGATAACGTACCTCCGTTACACACAAGAAAATACGTCAGAATACTGAATGGGCATTTGCGACAGCCAGCTGCCATCAAGTAGGGTTGCGTTTGATAAACAGGACACGCAGTAGACTGACACACTTACTAGGCCATCAGAGGTAATGGGTCAAGGGCATTGGTGGGATACTGTATTTCACGACAAGACGGTGCAGCAGTTTCTGGATCAGCACGCTTCACCACGGCAAGAGAAAAAGGAACTAAATGAATTTTGTATTACATTGATGAATCCAGCTGGAAATGGAAGTGTATTTGGAATTCACGTTGAGCAGATGATGATCCCTTACAGATTAGGCAAAATAAAAGGTGTTTTCACAAGTGACAACAGCAACACCAAGACGCTCTTGACGCTGAAAACGACCAACATTGCCTCGTTTCGATTCACAAAGCATTTCAAGGGCTGCAACAAGCTTATTGTGGATGGAGATAAGTTTTCCCACCTTGAGAAACATCACACTGTAGAGGGCGGTGTGTCATTAAGCTTTGATGGCAAAAAGAGCAAACGATGGAAGGTGAGTTGGCTTGTATACAGGGAATTAGAGTTCTGCTTACAGTTTTCTATCATGTTATAGCTGGAAGGTGTCAAATCAAATGAACGCAATGCTGCAAGTTACGGTCCTATCCATCGAATGTACGAATCAACAAAACCGCTTGTCGTCATTATACCATCTTGCTCCAGTCATTACAAGCATGTTGCATTGCAAATTACTCATGATTGGTATTTGTATGGCCGAGGCGATTCCATGATTCTGTACGACACGCAAGCAATAGCGTCGAATATGATACTTGATCATCCCTATCACATTTATTTGGGTCTAGTGAATGAGAATAAGCGTCTTGAGTCTCTATTGGCCGATAAACCTATGCACATTGGATTTGAAAAGACAACAGCGTCTACCATCATGGGTATCAAAGTAGGAGACAAAGCATACAGAGACCCTGGAACAGGTTTGTTTGCTCTCAGTGACCAGTGTAGGGCATGCCTCTCTTACTGACTCGATTGGGGCGTGTAGGCATTCTGTTTATGCATCCCATCAGCAAGACGACGACTGCCATTGTGATATCTGGTGTGGATCATGACGGCTTTGAATCAGCATGGCATTTGCTACCAAGAAGGACTGGAATGATGGTACCAGAATGGATTGTTACCAGCAGCACAGACATAAAGTCCAATGGCCTAGGAGGTGTGCTTGGCGCAGGGTACAGTTGTGCTGAATAAGCCATACAAGTGAGAGCTAATCACTCGTTTAATAGATATTTCGATAATGAGTGGAAGCCATTTGGGTACATGTAAATCTGTGTCACATGTGTTGGGAGTTTATGGGGGGGAGGGAGGGTAAATAAAAAAGGTGTGTGATGTTGAGTGTCTCTCTTTTTTCTCTCTCTCTCTTTCTCTTTTTTTTTTTTTTTTTTTCTTTATTACATAATGTCTAGCCCATCAAATCAACCCAAATCTGAGCCAATATCCATATTAAAACACACCAATGTAAACAAGCAGAATGTGCTGTACACACATGGCATCTGTCGCTAACATCTTGTTGTAGAGCAACAACCACCACAGCAGCGTCTTGTCATCATCCAATACCAAAAGTGCTCGTATTGTCTTGAGTGAAGATGAGGACGATCACCGCTTGTCTGATGGCGACAATGACGATGACGAACAGACTATGGAGCCCATGTCGGCAGAGGCTTTGGAACTGCTCGAAACTGAAAAGGTGCTTAAAGCAGGTTACTTGCTAAAGAAGGGCGAAAAGCGAAGAGTATGTACCACCTATACCATCAGCATGGATGTAGATCATGGAAAATTTACTTTGTTTATAGACTTGGAAGAAGCGCTGGTTTGTACTTCGCACCACTAAATTAGCCATGTACAAGGACAAGAAGGTAGGATACCAGCATGATCTGCTAGAGCCCCAACTCACTGATGAAATCGACAACCAGGAATACAAACTGCTGCGAATCATTGATTTACACGAAATCCACAAAGTAGTGCAAGTAACATCAAAGCACAAGTACAAATTTGTGTTTGCATTTGTCACTGCCAAAAGAATGTACTATGTGCAAGCAAATGACCAGCAAGACATGGATGATTGGTTCAAACTAGTCAATCAAGCCAAGGAAGAGCTACGCTTATACGACGCAGATGATGATACCAGCTCCATTGACCGTGACCAGGAGTTTGCCAAAGATGTCATTACATTGTACAAATCAAACCATGCTGCCAATGTCATGCAAAATCAGCGACGTCAGTCTAGCGGAACATATGATAATTCAGCCAGATCTTCTGTAGCAGGAGCAGCGGCAGGAGGAGGAGGAACAACAGCAACAGCAGCAGCAGGAGGAACACTAGCAGCATCACCTCCCTCTTGGTCAAATAATGAAATTATTTCTAAAATTAAACCTGTGGATATTCCAAAGCGCAAGAAACAGACGACATCACCCAACAACTCACACTCGACTCCACTGAGCGAATATGCTCTAGGTCACACTTACCCGCTATCTCCTTCATCTGATCACACAAATCAAATGAGTGTCATTGAAGGCATTGCAAGCTCAGAAGACGATGAAGAGTACAGTGTGGATAGAGCTAACATTCAGTCTGAAGAGAGCAGAAACAGAGTGCTGATCGAAGGCTATCTTTTGAAATTGGGTCGCAATAAGGTTTGTTGTATTAGCACTGAACAGCAAATGGTGGATTAAACCAATGTTGGTAACAGGGCTGGAGAAAGCGTTGGTTTGTGCTACGCACGGATACGTTGGCCTATTACGAGGACGACAAAGAGTATTCACCACATCGCATCATTCCTCTACACCACATCATTGATTCTTTGGAAATTGACCCTGTGAGTAAAAGCAAACAGTACTGCTTCAAACTGATCATCCCAAAAAGAAGCTATGTGCTCTGTGCATCGACAGAGGATGACATGGATGCTTGGCTGAATGCACTGGTTGTGGCCATCAGACGAGCCAAGAAAGAGGAAGCAACAAAATCTCCTTCGTCAACAACGCCTTCTACACCTCAGCCTCAACAACATCAACAATTCCAATCTCGTCATTTATCGCAGATTCCAGAAAACAAAGCATACGGTATTCACAGGGTGCACTCTACAACATCGTCTGCCGACTCCTTTGAAAATGCAAGCCATATCTCTGGTGTGAGTGGTGCTGGCGGTGTTGGCGGTGCTGGCGGTGCGCTTGGTGGGGCTCCCACTTCGGCCACATTGGTTCAGCTGCACTCAAGGGCTTCAGAAAGACTTGGTCGTGCAAAGTAATCTTACTTATACTCTTTTATCCTTATACATATATACCTTTCTCTTTTTTATTTATATTTTACTTGTTAATAACGGAACTAATATCAAGCTTTTTAGCTATACTCACTAAAGAAACAGAAAAAATTACAATGTTGATAATATTTAATAATAAAAATATGGGGTTTCTATTCCATTATTCGTTGATTGACTTTACAAGTACACCCACAGAGTGCAGCGTCTAAACATGTCAAGGGCAGTAACATAGTCCTCTGCGCGATCCTGACTATATATATCATATCTGTGCACATGATAAACGATGGTGTGTGAGTATGTTTGTTTTGTGAATCTAGCAGTAAAAAGACCCAAGCTTTTTAGTGTTGTCTGGGTCACTCTCACTCCCTCAATCTCGTTAAAATAGATGTAACTATTTATTTCATGCATTCAGATTTACGATGATGATGGCGTTCCATGGAAAACAGGACATTTTGGCATGAACTTTTCAGGGCCAAGCTCTTCAATACGATAGCCTTCAGTATAGATAGCTGGATGATAGACTGTATAGTGCGGCATGTATCTTCCCTTTTCATTGGGATAGAAAGGCGTACGCAGATCAAACATATCCCGTGGAAAGCAAAAGTATCTGATAAACATGGCTCGTGTGAATATGGTGCAGTTGAAGAATAACCGCATTAGACTAGACGCTGTCTTGATACCAAATGCTCTGCATTCTCCATCCTCCAATAAACAGGGCAAGATCTTGTACAGCATTGGAAGCATAAATCCGGGTAATCTTCTTCCTAGATGCTTTATCGTTGGATCGGCACACTTCCAGTTGGCAGGATGGTATGTCACAGACGTGAATTCGTATTTCTTTTGTATCTCGTACCATTCATCCAAGGTATCCGGAATGTCCTTGATGTGCATTTTGGTACCAATTTCATGCCAGACCTTGAAGATAGCCTACATCGCATTGTTTCAATAGGATGCGGGTAAAAATTCGGGCCCAACTTACATTCACTTCTCGAATATCCAGAGTTCTCCATTCCCAGTTGTTAATCCATCGAATTGGCTCTGCTACAAACAAAACCAAGGTGTACAGATAGTCGTCGTTGGAGATATTGTACTTTCCATGCAGTTCATTCAACCGATTGATAGATGCTTCCCGTCGCTCATACTGCTGGCATATATCCTTCTCCGAAATGTGAGGGTTGTTGCGCATCTCATTTTGGATACGTGGGTATGCATCAATGATCTCTGATAAGATGAGCTCTGTATCTTCAGCACGACGAGGGCATCGGTCCAGAAACTCTCGAGTGGAAACAAGAAGCTTGCTTACAGAGGGTGTGGCAAACGGCTTGAACAATGCAAATTCAAGTGATGAACGTGCAAATACTAAGATAGCACGCATAGATCAATACATGTGATACAACCAATGCAAATAACACCTACATGGGAATTCTTTGCGAAAGATGTTGCTGTAAATCTCCATGGCAATATCATGATTCTCAAGCACAATATTAGGATCAGGATACTTTCTGATAATGCTATTGACAAACTGGTATCGATAATAGCGGACATACATCAAGTATGTCAAACCAACAAAGATGCTTGCCACGCCGAGGACTTGTAACTGGCTGGCATCAGCCATTAAAACCTCAAGAAACATATTGATAATGGAGTGGAGAAAGAAGAGGAAGGAAAGGATCGAGATGCGGGTGCTTGCCAATTTATGAAGAGCAATCAGCCATGTCCCCTTCCTCTTTGTGATACACGCCTTCCTTCCCCCTGAACCTTAAATCAACTTTTTCTCTGTTTGTGTATATGCATACAAGATACGATACGACGCACTGCAGACTGTTTATCAAAAACTGGTTTAAGAAACTGACAAAAGTAAACAAACATCATTTATCGCCATAGCTCATTTAGCTCCTTTGTTGTTACTATCCTACTTCTTCTGAGGGATGAATGAGCGAGAGAAATTGGAAAGATGAGCATTCAGGAGGGTGATCTGCTCTGCCAAGATAGATTAAAAAAAAGTAATTGTCAGTGCAAAACAAACTAACGGTGCCAAAACAAAAGCGTTGTCTGCTTGTGAATATCAGTAACTGCAAAAATTCCATCTCGCTAACCACAACTGTCTGAGGTATACTCTACTATTATAATCACTATCTAATCGCATGTGCAATACCTCACTCCTCACTTGTACATCGTCTGGATTACTGTCATTGTAATCCGGTGTAATTGTTAGTAATAACCCTTTTTTTTAATCATTACTCATACCGACTATAGATAAGTACAACTATAGACAGTAAGTGAAGCGACATCACATATTCCAGTCATAATTTTGGCGTGGTACCTGTAAAAACGGTCCAATATGGCTTGTAACTGAGAGCATGGGCTATACCTTGGAATCATCGCTCGCCTCTTTTCTCTATTCGGTTTTGTTTCTCTTTTGATTTCTCTTTGAATTTCGAATTGAAATTCGCTTTGAAAGTAGGATGGTCGTATGAGGAAGCTTGCGATAAAAACGGCAGTGTAATTATTAGATTTTAGATTGAAAGGATTATTGGAAATAAGACAATGTTGAAGACAAGTGATTATGAGTAATAAATGGATGGATGGAATGTTGGGAAAGGTTGTATTCAAAACCGTTTGTTGATGATATCTTGCTGTTGTATTATGGTTTGGCAAAGGGTTGAAGGTTGTGCTTCGGATCTCAGCAAGAAGAGGAGGAAGGAACAGCTTTTTTCGCATCCTATGTTGATGGTGGCGACTTTATATCAGAAAGATGAAATGCCTACTTTGAGGAGGGGTTGTCAAACATGTAAAGGGATTTTCAGATGCTACATGCATTGGTTGCCAAATAATTACAGCGGGTGAAATGTAGAGTAAAGCAATATAGAAAGGCTAGTGTTTCGACGCTATTCTTTGTTCAAATGTCAAAACTCAACCAAGCATTGATTAAGTCTTGCTGCTCTGTGTTTGCTCTACAAAATGAGGCCTCATTTAAGTATCTGCAAAGCTTCCTTGCGAAAAATTGGGGTTTGGACTTCCAAACTGGATTTTACACTGGCAAAAAAAAAAAACTCCCGTTTTCCTTTTAATAATAGCATGGAAACGTCCATGTGGTGCTCCACTGTAGCAAAAGCTAGCCTTGATCGGTGGATTTTGGACAGCAAATACACAATTTTAAACAAAATCATGAAGAAAACGTACATTTAAGACTTAAAGCCTTTTCAGAATAATAGATCCAGAGTAGAGCTATCGAATGGTTTTTGTTTTACGTAAATACAATGTATCTTTCCCGAGATATGATCAAAAATTTCCTCGTGCAAAATCATCGACTTTTGGCCAGAATTTGCCTGTAATAGCAAGGCGAAAATCTGGATGACAATTTTTTTGGATGTATAAATCTGTGAATATCTCCTGATAGCGACATGCTAGAGTTTTGAGACAGGGCTCATTCGAAAAGATTTCGTTTGCTCTACACCATGATAGGTATTAAAAGTAAAGTTTTGATGATAAAAATGTGGCAATGTATTAAAAGCCATCAAAAAATTGCAAAAGCTATCCTATCAAAAATCAGGCTAATAACTTGGGCTAATCCACTTAAAAGTGGTATCATTCGATTTTCCTCTGAATTCTACCCTAAGTTTGGTTTAGCTGGAAGCGGTGTTTATCATCATAATCGCATGGTATTGAGGTTGAAAGACTTTAGATATCTATGGATCCTTATTTTGAGCAATATAAAGGCTGGGCTATGGATATTTTGAAATACCGTTTTTGCAGTGTGTGGCTAAATTGGAACGCAAAATTTGCTACCTTTGTTAAATACAGCCTCTTAATTACAATTGACCGATCGATAAACAAGGTGTTGGCAAACCTTGCGGTAGAAACTGCTAACCCCAATCTTGCTTTGCTGTCCTGTAAGCAAGCTGTCAAGTCTCCAGTGCTTACTCCATATTATATTGAGACTAGTGACGGTTTCCAACCTCAATCTTTTATTATTAGCATTTTTTCCTTTTTATATTACTAGCGTTTTCCCCCCCCCCCTTTTTTTAATTATTTTGCAAACCTTTTACTGATGAAACAAGGCTATCTTTGTTGATGGAACTAAAGCAAGTATGATTGACAGCAGCTCAGTAGACGTAGGATACAATGTTAACGCGTTTTGTACTGTAGCTATACTGTGAATTGTTCTATTTTGGGACCCATTTCTAGTCTTTTGCTGCTTATTTGATGGTGCTCGCTTTGATGGTCTATTGTTGCTTCTGCGGTCTTTCTCTGGTGTTTGTGTATCCTTTGGTCTGATGTCTGCTGTATGCTGGCTTTCTGGTCTATTATCTTGGGTTGTGGTGGTAAATGGTAAGTATCTTTTTTCATCTGGTCGCAATAATATAAAACTTCTTTGGACGTTTGTATTATTGCTTCCTTTCTCGTGATAATGCATTCATAATGTTTGCGTTGTTGCGTTTTTTTTTTCTTTCTTTTGTTGGCTGTGATATGATCAGCTCAACAAATAACTGTAATGTTGTTGCTTCGTATATATGAACAACAAGCATCATGCACTGTTATATTCTTGTATTACCGCTGTAATACTTTGTTATATGGCCGTGGGTTGTTGTTTGTGTTGCCTCTGTTGCTTCATATGAAACAATATTAGTTGTTATGTTGTATTACACACTCATACTACTGCTGTTGCTCCTGCAACTGTGCATGTTTGTGTTGCTTTACATCAGATTATTACCATACACGTTGCTCATGTATGTATTTCTGTTGCAACAACAATGAGCTGTTATAAACATCTTTGATTTTGTATTTGCTATGCTTTTCTTTGACTCATTGCGCGTGAGTATCCTTTTTTTTTCTTTGCTTACATATACTACTATACTCCTATAGTACTGTAGCATGATGTTGTTTCCTTCCTTTCCTTTTTTTTTCTTTTATTATGTTTCTTTGAAGCATACCTTTTTTTTACGTTGTGTGGATGTGCCTATCGCTGAAGCTCAACAAGACATTATCCGACACCAGGAGGTAGATAGGCCGCCTCCACTTGGTTATCGCTACTTACTTTAGTGATGATTGAGGGTCTCAATGCCTGAATTTAAAGCTAGGTGGTGTAAGTAAGGCATGCTCTAGCACCTGAGGGAAATTTGATGATAGTAACAGCTATATAGCTATATAGCGGCGCTTAAAATTTTGCCTCACATCAAAACAGGGGGAAACCCTCGCAAAATTTTTTTCAGGTCCGCGGAGTTTTCAAGCGATTTGATTGGCTGAGAGTTTGAAGCACCAAAGGATTCTAGCTAGTTGATCTCCTATCAATTGGTCATTTAAAATTATAATAAAAGGGTAGCCAAATAGATACCATTTAATGCCTACTACTTCATTTAATAGTAAGATAATACGATGCAACTATTCAATCTGGCATTCATTGCACAACAGTTTAATATGATGAGGAAATTGTTTTACATTTATTATGCGGGGAGGTTGTATTGGTACTACTTTAGGGCAGCAGTGTTGTTTACATTGATGTTACAACAGTATTCTGGCCATCCCATTACCAAACAATAGTCAGTTAACTATTGAAAACTATAATAAAACGTTTTATGCTTCAAGGAGTATACCTTTTTCCTTGCTGTCAATGAATAGGGCTTTAGATTCATTTGATTTCACAACTTCTTTTTACAAAAACTGCCTGTACGAGTCAAATGAATCAATTGAACAGCAAATATCTTCTACGGCGGCATTGATTCTAGGCTAATAGTTGCGATAGAAACACTCCTTAACAAAAGAGCTTTTGATTTCGAGGCTAGGTTATCCAAAATTGAGATTTGAGATATTGAAATTCGCTTTGAAAGTAGGATGGTCGTATGAGGAAGCTTGCGATAAAAACGGCAGTGTAATTATTAGATTTTAGATTGAAAGGATTATTGGAAATAAGACAATGTTGAAGACAAGTGATTATGAGTAATAAATGGATGGATGGAATGTTGGGAAAGGTTGTATTCAAAACCGTTTGTTGATGATATCTTGCTGTTGTATTATGGTTTGGCAAAGGGTTGAAGGTTGTGCTTCGGATCTCAGCAAGAAGAGGAGGAAGGAACAGCTTTTTTCGCATCCTATGTTGATGGTGGCGACTTTATATCAGAAAGATGAAATGCCTACTTTGAGGAGGGGTTGTCAAACATGTAAAGGGATTTTCAGATGCTACATGCATTGGTTGCCAAATAATTACAGCGGGTGAAATGTAGAGTAAAGCAATATAGAAAGGCTAGTGTTTCGACGCTATTCTTTGTTCAAATGTCAAAACTCAACCAAGCATTGATTAAGTCTTGCTGCTCTGTGTTTGCTCTACAAAATGAGGCCTCATTTAAGTATCTGCAAAGCTTCCTTGCGAAAAATTGGGGTTTGGACTTCCAAACTGGATTTTACACTGGCAAAAAAAAAAAACTCCCGTTTTCCTTTTAATAATAGCATGGAAACGTCCATGTGGTGCTCCACTGTAGCAAAAGCTAGCCTTGATCGGTGGATTTTGGACAGCAAATACACAATTTTAAACAAAATCATGAAGAAAACGTACATTTAAGACTTAAAGCCTTTTCAGAATAATAGATCCAGAGTAGAGCTATCGAATGGTTTTTGTTTTACGTAAATACAATGTATCTTTCCCGAGATATGATCAAAAATTTCCTCGTGCAAAATCATCGACTTTTGGCCAGAATTTGCCTGTAATAGCAAGGCGAAAATCTGGATGACAATTTTTTTGGATGTATAAATCTGTGAATATCTCCTGATAGCGACATGCTAGAGTTTTGAGACAGGGCTCATTCGAAAAGATTTCGTTTGCTCTACACCATGATAGGTATTAAAAGTAAAGTTTTGATGATAAAAATGTGGCAATGTATTAAAAGCCATCAAAAAATTGCAAAAGCTATCCTATCAAAAATCAGGCTAATAACTTGGGCTAATCCACTTAAAAGTGGTATCATTCGATTTTCCTCTGAATTCTACCCTAAGTTTGGTTTAGCTGGAAGCGGTGTTTATCATCATAATCGCATGGTATTGAGGTTGAAAGACTTTAGATATCTATGGATCCTTATTTTGAGCAATATAAAGGCTGGGCTATGGATATTTTGAAATACCGTTTTTGCAGTGTGTGGCTAAATTGGAACGCAAAATTTGCTACCTTTGTTAAATACAGCCTCTTAATTACAATTGACCGATCGATAAACAAGGTGTTGGCAAACCTTGCGGTAGAAACTGCTAACCCCAATCTTGCTTTGCTGTCCTGTAAGCAAGCTGTCAAGTCTCCAGTGCTTACTCCATATTATATTGAGACTAGTGACGGTTTCCAACCTCAATCTTTTATTATTAGCATTTTTTCCTTTTTATATTACTAGCGTTTTCCCCCCCCCCCTTTTTTTAATTATTTTGCAAACCTTTTACTGATGAAACAAGGCTATCTTTGTTGATGGAACTAAAGCAAGTATGATTGACAGCAGCTCAGTAGACGTAGGATACAATGTTAACGCGTTTTGTACTGTAGCTATACTGTGAATTGTTCTATTTTGGGACCCATTTCTAGTCTTTTGCTGCTTATTTGATGGTGCTCGCTTTGATGGTCTATTGTTGCTTCTGCGGTCTTTCTCTGGTGTTTGTGTATCCTTTGGTCTGATGTCTGCTGTATGCTGGCTTTCTGGTCTATTATCTTGGGTTGTGGTGGTAAATGGTAAGTATCTTTTTTCATCTGGTCGCAATAATATAAAACTTCTTTGGACGTTTGTATTATTGCTTCCTTTCTCGTGATAATGCATTCATAATGTTTGCGTTGTTGCGTTTTTTTTTTCTTTCTTTTGTTGGCTGTGATATGATCAGCTCAACAAATAACTGTAATGTTGTTGCTTCGTATATATGAACAACAAGCATCATGCACTGTTATATTCTTGTATTACCGCTGTAATACTTTGTTATATGGCCGTGGGTTGTTGTTTGTGTTGCCTCTGTTGCTTCATATGAAACAATATTAGTTGTTATGTTGTATTACACACTCATACTACTGCTGTTGCTCCTGCAACTGTGCATGTTTGTGTTGCTTTACATCAGATTATTACCATACACGTTGCTCATGTATGTATTTCTGTTGCAACAACAATGAGCTGTTATAAACATCTTTGATTTTGTATTTGCTATGCTTTTCTTTGACTCATTGCGCGTGAGTATCCTTTTTTTTTCTTTGCTTACATATACTACTATACTCCTATAGTACTGTAGCATGATGTTGTTTCCTTCCTTTCCTTTTTTTTTCTTTTATTATGTTTCTTTGAAGCATACCTTTTTTTTACGTTGTGTGGATGTGCCTATCGCTGAAGCTCAACAAGACATTATCCGACACCAGGAGGTAGATAGGCCGCCTCCACTTGGTTATCGCTACTTACTTTAGTGATGATTGAGGGTCTCAATGCCTGAATTTAAAGCTAGGTGGTGTAAGTAAGGCATGCTCTAGCACCTGAGGGAAATTTGATGATAGTAACAGCTATATAGCTATATAGCGGCGCTTAAAATTTTGCCTCACATCAAAACAGGGGGAAACCCTCGCAAAATTTTTTTCAGGTCCGCGGAGTTTTCAAGCGATTTGATTGGCTGAGAGTTTGAAGCACCAAAGGATTCTAGCTAGTTGATCTCCTATCAATTGGTCATTTAAAATTATAATAAAAGGGTAGCCAAATAGATACCATTTAATGCCTACTACTTCATTTAATAGTAAGATAATACGATGCAACTATTCAATCTGGCATTCATTGCACAACAGTTTAATATGATGAGGAAATTGTTTTACATTTATTATGCGGGGAGGTTGTATTGGTACTACTTTAGGGCAGCAGTGTTGTTTACATTGATGTTACAACAGTATTCTGGCCATCCCATTACCAAACAATAGTCAGTTAACTATTGAAAACTATAATAAAACGTTTTATGCTTCAAGGAGTATACCTTTTTCCTTGCTGTCAATGAATAGGGCTTTAGATTCATTTGATTTCACAACTTCTTTTTACAAAAACTGCCTGTACGAGTCAAATGAATCAATTGAACAGCAAATATCTTCTACGGCGGCATTGATTCTAGGCTAATAGTTGCGATAGAAACACTCCTTAACAAAAGAGCTTTTGATTTCGAGGCTAGGTTATCCAAAATTGAGATTTGAGATATTGAAATTCGCTTTGAAAGTAGGATGGTCGTATGAGGAAGCTTGCGATAAAAACGGCAGTGTAATTATTAGATTTTAGATTGAAAGGATTATTGGAAATAAGACAATGTTGAAGACAAGTGATTATGAGTAATAAATGGATGGATGGAATGTTGGGAAAGGTTGTATTCAAAACCGTTTGTTGATGATATCTTGCTGTTGTATTATGGTTTGGCAAAGGGTTGAAGGTTGTGCTTCGGATCTCAGCAAGAAGAGGAGGAAGGAACAGCTTTTTTCGCATCCTATGTTGATGGTGGCGACTTTATATCAGAAAGATGAAATGCCTACTTTGAGGAGGGGTTGTCAAACATGTAAAGGGATTTTCAGATGCTACATGCATTGGTTGCCAAATAATTACAGCGGGTGAAATGTAGAGTAAAGCAATATAGAAAGGCTAGTGTTTCGACGCTATTCTTTGTTCAAATGTCAAAACTCAACCAAGCATTGATTAAGTCTTGCTGCTCTGTGTTTGCTCTACAAAATGAGGCCTCATTTAAGTATCTGCAAAGCTTCCTTGCGAAAAATTGGGGTTTGGACTTCCAAACTGGATTTTACACTGGCAAAAAAAAAAAACTCCCGTTTTCCTTTTAATAATAGCATGGAAACGTCCATGTGGTGCTCCACTGTAGCAAAAGCTAGCCTTGATCGGTGGATTTTGGACAGCAAATACACAATTTTAAACAAAATCATGAAGAAAACGTACATTTAAGACTTAAAGCCTTTTCAGAATAATAGATCCAGAGTAGAGCTATCGAATGGTTTTTGTTTTACGTAAATACAATGTATCTTTCCCGAGATATGATCAAAAATTTCCTCGTGCAAAATCATCGACTTTTGGCCAGAATTTGCCTGTAATAGCAAGGCGAAAATCTGGATGACAATTTTTTTGGATGTATAAATCTGTGAATATCTCCTGATAGCGACATGCTAGAGTTTTGAGACAGGGCTCATTCGAAAAGATTTCGTTTGCTCTACACCATGATAGGTATTAAAAGTAAAGTTTTGATGATAAAAATGTGGCAATGTATTAAAAGCCATCAAAAAATTGCAAAAGCTATCCTATCAAAAATCAGGCTAATAACTTGGGCTAATCCACTTAAAAGTGGTATCATTCGATTTTCCTCTGAATTCTACCCTAAGTTTGGTTTAGCTGGAAGCGGTGTTTATCATCATAATCGCATGGTATTGAGGTTGAAAGACTTTAGATATCTATGGATCCTTATTTTGAGCAATATAAAGGCTGGGCTATGGATATTTTGAAATACCGTTTTTGCAGTGTGTGGCTAAATTGGAACGCAAAATTTGCTACCTTTGTTAAATACAGCCTCTTAATTACAATTGACCGATCGATAAACAAGGTGTTGGCAAACCTTGCGGTAGAAACTGCTAACCCCAATCTTGCTTTGCTGTCCTGTAAGCAAGCTGTCAAGTCTCCAGTGCTTACTCCATATTATATTGAGACTAGTGACGGTTTCCAACCTCAATCTTTTATTATTAGCATTTTTTCCTTTTTATATTACTAGCGTTTTCCCCCCCCCCCTTTTTTTAATTATTTTGCAAACCTTTTACTGATGAAACAAGGCTATCTTTGTTGATGGAACTAAAGCAAGTATGATTGACAGCAGCTCAGTAGACGTAGGATACAATGTTAACGCGTTTTGTACTGTAGCTATACTGTGAATTGTTCTATTTTGGGACCCATTTCTAGTCTTTTGCTGCTTATTTGATGGTGCTCGCTTTGATGGTCTATTGTTGCTTCTGCGGTCTTTCTCTGGTGTTTGTGTATCCTTTGGTCTGATGTCTGCTGTATGCTGGCTTTCTGGTCTATTATCTTGGGTTGTGGTGGTAAATGGTAAGTATCTTTTTTCATCTGGTCGCAATAATATAAAACTTCTTTGGACGTTTGTATTATTGCTTCCTTTCTCGTGATAATGCATTCATAATGTTTGCGTTGTTGCGTTTTTTTTTTCTTTCTTTTGTTGGCTGTGATATGATCAGCTCAACAAATAACTGTAATGTTGTTGCTTCGTATATATGAACAACAAGCATCATGCACTGTTATATTCTTGTATTACCGCTGTAATACTTTGTTATATGGCCGTGGGTTGTTGTTTGTGTTGCCTCTGTTGCTTCATATGAAACAATATTAGTTGTTATGTTGTATTACACACTCATACTACTGCTGTTGCTCCTGCAACTGTGCATGTTTGTGTTGCTTTACATCAGATTATTACCATACACGTTGCTCATGTATGTATTTCTGTTGCAACAACAATGAGCTGTTATAAACATCTTTGATTTTGTATTTGCTATGCTTTTCTTTGACTCATTGCGCGTGAGTATCCTTTTTTTTCTTTGCTTACATATACTACTATACTCCTATAGTACTGTAGCATGATGTTGTTTCCTTCCTTTCCTTTTTTTTTCTTTTATTATGTTTCTTTGAAGCATACCTTTTTTTTACGTTGTGTGGATGTGCCTATCGCTGAAGCTCAACAAGACATTATCCGACACCAGGAGGTAGATAGGCCGCCTCCACTTGGTTATCGCTACTTACTTTAGTGATGATTGAGGGTCTCAATGCCTGAATTTAAAGCTAGGTGGTGTAAGTAAGGCATGCTCTAGCACCTGAGGGAAATTTGATGATAGTAACAGCTATATAGCTATATAGCGGCGCTTAAAATTTTGCCTCACATCAAAACAGGGGGAAACCCTCGCAAAATTTTTTTCAGGTCCGCGGAGTTTTCAAGCGATTTGATTGGCTGAGAGTTTGAAGCACCAAAGGATTCTAGCTAGTTGATCTCCTATCAATTGGTCATTTAAAATTATAATAAAAGGGTAGCCAAATAGATACCATTTAATGCCTACTACTTCATTTAATAGTAAGATAATACGATGCAACTATTCAATCTGGCATTCATTGCACAACAGTTTAATATGATGAGGAAATTGTTTTACATTTATTATGCGGGGAGGTTGTATTGGTACTACTTTAGGGCAGCAGTGTTGTTTACATTGATGTTACAACAGTATTCTGGCCATCCCATTACCAAACAATAGTCAGTTAACTATTGAAAACTATAATAAAACGTTTTATGCTTCAAGGAGTATACCTTTTTCCTTGCTGTCAATGAATAGGGCTTTAGATTCATTTGATTTCACAACTTCTTTTTACAAAAACTGCCTGTACGAGTCAAATGAATCAATTGAACAGCAAATATCTTCTACGGCGGCATTGATTCTAGGCTAATAGTTGCGATAGAAACACTCCTTAACAAAAGAGCTTTTGATTTCGAGGCTAGGTTATCCAAAATTGAGATTTGAGATATTGAAATTCGCTTTGAAAGTAGGATGGTCGTATGAGGAAGCTTGCGATAAAAACGGCAGTGTAATTATTAGATTTTAGATTGAAAGGATTATTGGAAATAAGACAATGTTGAAGACAAGTGATTATGAGTAATAAATGGATGGATGGAATGTTGGGAAAGGTTGTATTCAAAACCGTTTGTTGATGATATCTTGCTGTTGTATTATGGTTTGGCAAAGGGTTGAAGGTTGTGCTTCGGATCTCAGCAAGAAGAGGAGGAAGGAACAGCTTTTTTCGCATCCTATGTTGATGGTGGCGACTTTATATCAGAAAGATGAAATGCCTACTTTGAGGAGGGGTTGTCAAACATGTAAAGGGATTTTCAGATGCTACATGCATTGGTTGCCAAATAATTACAGCGGGTGAAATGTAGAGTAAAGCAATATAGAAAGGCTAGTGTTTCGACGCTATTCTTTGTTCAAATGTCAAAACTCAACCAAGCATTGATTAAGTCTTGCTGCTCTGTGTTTGCTCTACAAAATGAGGCCTCATTTAAGTATCTGCAAAGCTTCCTTGCGAAAAATTGGGGTTTGGACTTCCAAACTGGATTTTACACTGGCAAAAAAAAAAAACTCCCGTTTTCCTTTTAATAATAGCATGGAAACGTCCATGTGGTGCTCCACTGTAGCAAAAGCTAGCCTTGATCGGTGGATTTTGGACAGCAAATACACAATTTTAAACAAAATCATGAAGAAAACGTACATTTAAGACTTAAAGCCTTTTCAGAATAATAGATCCAGAGTAGAGCTATCGAATGGTTTTTGTTTTACGTAAATACAATGTATCTTTCCCGAGATATGATCAAAAATTTCCTCGTGCAAAATCATCGACTTTTGGCCAGAATTTGCCTGTAATAGCAAGGCGAAAATCTGGATGACAATTTTTTTGGATGTATAAATCTGTGAATATCTCCTGATAGCGACATGCTAGAGTTTTGAGACAGGGCTCATTCGAAAAGATTTCGTTTGCTCTACACCATGATAGGTATTAAAAGTAAAGTTTTGATGATAAAAATGTGGCAATGTATTAAAAGCCATCAAAAAATTGCAAAAGCTATCCTATCAAAAATCAGGCTAATAACTTGGGCTAATCCACTTAAAAGTGGTATCATTCGATTTTCCTCTGAATTCTACCCTAAGTTTGGTTTAGCTGGAAGCGGTGTTTATCATCATAATCGCATGGTATTGAGGTTGAAAGACTTTAGATATCTATGGATCCTTATTTTGAGCAATATAAAGGCTGGGCTATGGATATTTTGAAATACCGTTTTTGCAGTGTGTGGCTAAATTGGAACGCAAAATTTGCTACCTTTGTTAAATACAGCCTCTTAATTACAATTGACCGATCGATAAACAAGGTGTTGGCAAACCTTGCGGTAGAAACTGCTAACCCCAATCTTGCTTTGCTGTCCTGTAAGCAAGCTGTCAAGTCTCCAGTGCTTACTCCATATTATATTGAGACTAGTGACGGTTTCCAACCTCAATCTTTTATTATTAGCATTTTTTCCTTTTTATATTACTAGCGTTTTCCCCCCCCCCTTTTTTTAATTATTTTGCAAACCTTTTACTGATGAAACAAGGCTATCTTTGTTGATGGAACTAAAGCAAGTATGATTGACAGCAGCTCAGTAGACGTAGGATACAATGTTAACGCGTTTTGTACTGTAGCTATACTGTGAATTGTTCTATTTTGGGACCCATTTCTAGTCTTTTGCTGCTTATTTGATGGTGCTCGCTTTGATGGTCTATTGTTGCTTCTGCGGTCTTTCTCTGGTGTTTGTGTATCCTTTGGTCTGATGTCTGCTGTATGCTGGCTTTCTGGTCTATTATCTTGGGTTGTGGTGGTAAATGGTAAGTATCTTTTTTCATCTGGTCGCAATAATATAAAACTTCTTTGGACGTTTGTATTATTGCTTCCTTTCTCGTGATAATGCATTCATAATGTTTGCGTTGTTGCGTTTTTTTTTTCTTTCTTTTGTTGGCTGTGATATGATCAGCTCAACAAATAACTGTAATGTTGTTGCTTCGTATATATGAACAACAAGCATCATGCACTGTTATATTCTTGTATTACCGCTGTAATACTTTGTTATATGGCCGTGGGTTGTTGTTTGTGTTGCCTCTGTTGCTTCATATGAAACAATATTAGTTGTTATGTTGTATTACACACTCATACTACTGCTGTTGCTCCTGCAACTGTGCATGTTTGTGTTGCTTTACATCAGATTATTACCATACACGTTGCTCATGTATGTATTTCTGTTGCAACAACAATGAGCTGTTATAAACATCTTTGATTTTGTATTTGCTATGCTTTTCTTTGACTCATTGCGCGTGAGTATCCTTTTTTTTTCTTTGCTTACATATACTACTATACTCCTATAGTACTGTAGCATGATGTTGTTTCCTTCCTTTCCTTTTTTTTTCTTTATTATGTTTCTTTGAAGCATACCTTTTTTTTACGTTGTGTGGATGTGCCTATCGCTGAAGCTCAACAAGACATTATCCGACACCAGGAGGTAGATAGGCCGCCTCCACTTGGTTATCGCTACTTACTTTAGTGATGATTGAGGGTCTCAATGCCTGAATTTAAAGCTAGGTGGTGTAAGTAAGGCATGCTCTAGCACCTGAGGGAAATTTGATGATAGTAACAGCTATATAGCTATATAGCGGCGCTTAAAATTTTGCCTCACATCAAAACAGGGGGAAACCCTCGCAAAATTTTTTTCAGGTCCGCGGAGTTTTCAAGCGATTTGATTGGCTGAGAGTTTGAAGCACCAAAGGATTCTAGCTAGTTGATCTCCTATCAATTGGTCATTTAAAATTATAATAAAGGGTAGCCAAATAGATACCATTTAATGCCTACTACTTCATTTAATAGTAAGATAATACGATGCAACTATTCAATCTGGCATTCATTGCACAACAGTTTAATATGATGAGGAAATTGTTTTACATTTATTATGCGGGGAGGTTGTATTGGTACTACTTTAGGGCAGCAGTGTTGTTTACATTGATGTTACAACAGTATTCTGGCCATCCCATTACCAAACAATAGTCAGTTAACTATTGAAAACTATAATAAAACGTTTTATGCTTCAAGGAGTATACCTTTTTCCTTGCTGTCAATGAATAGGGCTTTAGATTCATTTGATTTCACAACTTCTTTTTACAAAAACTGCCTGTACGAGTCAAATGAATCAATTGAACAGCAAATATCTTCTACGCGGCATTGATTCTAGGCTAATAGTTGCGATAGAAACACTCCTTAACAAAAGAGCTTTTGATTTCGAGGCTAGGTTATCCAAAATTGAGATTTGAGATATTGAAATTCGCTTTGGAAAGTAGGATGGTCGTATGAGGAAGCTTGCGATAAAAACGGCAGTGTAATTATTAGATTTTAGATTGAAAGGATTATTGGAAATAAGACAATGTTGAAGACAAGTGATTATGAGTAATAAATGGATGGATGGAATGTTGGGAAGGTTGTATTCAAAACCGTTTGTTGATGATATCTTGCTGTTGTATTATGGTTTGGCAAAGGGTTGAAGGTTGTGCTTCGGATCTCAGCAAGAAGAGGAGGAAGGAACAGCTTTTTTCGCATCCTATGTTGATGGTGGCGACTTTATATCAGAAAGATGAAATGCCTACTTTGAGGAGGGGTTGTCAAACATGTAAAGGGATTTTCAGATGCTACATGCATTGGTTGCCAAATAATTACAGCGGGTGAAATGTAGAGTAAAGCAATATAGAAAGGCTAGTGTTTCGACGCTATTCTTTGTTCAAATGTCAAAACTCAACCAAGCATTGATTAAGTCTTGCTGCTCTGTGTTTGCTCTACAAAATGAGGCCTCATTTAAGTATCTGCAAAGCTTCCTTGCGAAAAATTGGGGTTTGGACTTCCAAACTGGATTTTACACTGGCAAAAAAAAAAACTCCCGTTTTCCTTTTAATAATAGCATGGAAACGTCCATGTGGTGCTCCACTGTAGCAAAAGCTAGCCTTGATCGGTGGATTTTGGACAGCAAATACACAATTTTAAACAAAATCATGAAGAAAACGTACATTTAAGACTTAAAGCCTTTTCAGAATAATAGATCCAGAGTAGAGCTATCGAATGGTTTTTGTTTTACGTAAATACAATGTATCTTTCCCGAGATATGATCAAAAATTTCCTCGTGCAAAATCATCGACTTTTGGCCAGAATTTGCCTGTAATAGCAAGGCGAAAATCTGGATGACAATTTTTTTGGATGTATAAATCTGTGAATATCTCCTGATAGCGACATGCTAGAGTTTTGAGACAGGGCTCATTCGAAAAGATTTCGTTTGCTCTACACCATGATAGGTATTAAAAGTAAAGTTTTGATGATAAAAATGTGGCAATGTATTAAAAGCCATCAAAAATTGCAAAAGCTATCCTATCAAAAATCAGGCTAATAACTTGGGCTAATCCACTTAAAAGTGGTATCATTCGATTTTCCTCTGAATTCTACCCTAAGTTTGGTTTAGCTGGAAGCGGTGTTTATCATCATAATCGCATGGTATTGAGGTTGAAAGACTTTAGATATCTATGGATCCTTATTTTGAGCAATATAAAGGCTGGGCTATGGATATTTTGAAATACCGTTTTTGCAGTGTGTGGCTAAATTGGAACGCAAAATTTGCTACCTTTGTTAAATACAGCCTCTTAATTACAATTGACCGATCGATAAACAAGGTGTTGGCAAACCTTGCGGTAGAAACTGCTAACCCCAATCTTGCTTTGCTGTCCTGTAAGCAAGCTGTCAAGTCTCCAGTGCTTACTCCATATTATATTGAGACTAGTGACGGTTTCCAACCTCAATCTTTTATTATTAGCATTTTTTCCTTTTTATATTACTAGCGTTTTCCCCCCCCCCCTTTTTTTAATTATTTTGCAAACCTTTTACTGATGAAACAAGGCTATCTTTGTTGATGGAACTAAAGCAAGTATGATTGACAGCAGCTCAGTAGACGTAGGATACAATGTTAACGCGTTTTGTACTGTAGCTATACTGTGAATTGTTCTATTTTGGGACCCATTTCTAGTCTTTTGCTGCTTATTTGATGGTGCTCGCTTTGATGGTCTATTGTTGCTTCTGCGGTCTTTCTCTGGTGTTTGTGTATCCTTTGGTCTGATGTCTGCTGTATGCTGGCTTTCTGGTCTATTATCTTGGGTTGTGGTGGTAAATGGTAAGTATCTTTTTTCATCTGGTCGCAATAATATAAAACTTCTTTGGACGTTTGTATTATTGCTTCCTTTCTCGTGATAATGCATTCATAATGTTTTGCGTTGTTGCGTTTTTTTTTTTCTTTCTTTTGTTGGCGTGATATGATCAGCTCTCAACAAATAACTGTAATGTTGTTGCTTCGTATATATGAACAACAAGCATCATGCACTGTTATATTCTTGTATTACCGCTGTAATACTTTGTTATATGGCCGTGGGTTGTTGTTTGTGTTGCCTCTTGTTGCTTCATATGAAATAATAGTTGTTATGTTGTATTACACACTCATACTACTGCTGTTGCTCCTGCAACTGTGCATGTTTGTGTTGCTTTACATCAGATTATTTACCAATACACGTTGCTCATGTATGTATTTCTGTTGCAACAACAATGAGCTGTTATAAACATCTTTGATTTTGTATTTGCTATGCTTTTCTTTGACTCATTGCGCGTGAGTATCCTTTTTTTTTCTTTGCTTACATATACTACTATACTCCTATAGTACTGTAGCATGATGTTGTTTCCTTCCTTTCCTTTTTTTTTCTTTTATTATGTTTCTTTGAAGCATACCTTTTTTACGTTGTGTGGATGTGCCTATCGCTGAAGCTCAACAAGACATTATCCGACACCAGGAGGTAGATAGGCCGCCTCCACTTGGTTATCGCTACTTACTTTAGTGATGATTGAGGGTCTCAATGCCTGAATTTAAAGGCTAGGTGGTGTAAGTAAGGCATGCTCTAAGCACCTGAGGGAAATTTGATGATAGTAACAGCTATATAGGCTATATAGCGGCGCTTAAAATTTTGCCTCACATCAAAACAGGGGGAAACCCTCGCAAAATTTTTTTCAGGTCCGCGGAGTTTTCAA